>NC_143565.1:54415312-54721875 GCF_054136105.1 Typopeltis vanoorti
ATAAGCATTCACCAAATGAAAGAGACTTGCGTAACAGACACGCAAGCAAACCATTCGCCTAACTGCTAAAATAAAACACCTGCTATTTTGACATCTCCATTAAAAGTTTTCTAACTTTTGTACCGAGTAATTCCCTAACATTATAAAACTGCCTTTTCAAGTCATTACTGAAGACAGAGTATCACGTCTGTGCTAATTATTTCCTAGGAGAACTTCAAACCGGCACTTTTGCCCATTAACCCTTCCTTCTAAAGCTTTACTAACACATTGGATACTGAAATAGAAGTAACTAGTCCATAAAATGGTTTTAAAGTAAAGAAAACATTACTTAAAACCCCTTCTGTCATTTGTTTCTTTGCAAAAATCTATAAAACGGAAATGACATCAAACGTAAAATGAACTTGAGACTAGCGCACAGATGGCATTTTTTCCAGCTTACTAGAGGGTTCCTCCAGCTGTTCTCCACTGGTCATTGTTTATATGACTTTTATTTTATTTATTTATATTTATTTATTATTATCTGATCTATCTGCCTAGAGTAGTTCTGCCTGGTGATAGTTCGAAGCCTGGTCGATAGATGGAGCTGTAGTTTATTTTCTTTATTTTTTTAATATTTTATTTTATTTTATTTATTTTATTTTTTGTCCAGAGTTTAAGGGAGCATATAAAACCGAATATCTTTTCTGTAAGACAGAAATGTCTGTAGGTTTAAAAGACATGGGTTTGAATTTAGGTCTTGACAGCATTTATAAAGAATTTTCGTCTCTCTCTCTCTCTCTCTCTCTCTCTCTCCCCGTGTGTGTGTGTGTGTGTGTGTGTGTGTGTGTGTGTGTGTGTGTGTGTGTGTGTGTGTGTGTGTGTGTGTGTGTGTGTGTGTGTGTGTGTGTGTGTGTGTGTGTGTGTGTGTGTGTGAGAGAGAGAGAGAGAGAGAGTATTATATTATACGGCAGTGACAAGGTTTCCTCCCCCTTGAGAATACGAAAAATTGACAGACATAACAGATGTGATTTATAACGCCTAAGTTGCCTTGGCGTTATACTCAACAACCAACCAATCAGCTGCAAAGAATTGGATCTCGGTTAGTACTTGAATAATACATTCTATAATTTTCATTCTCTATTTATTGTTATTAAAATATTTATATACCAACTATACTACTGTGACATTTTTCCTACGTTGTCGTATTTTATAATAATAAAAATAGACATGCCTGATACTCTTCCTATAAAGATGATGATACAAGCAAGGATTGGTTTTCTGTCGTGTGTTTACAGCTTTTTTATATATATTTTTACATATTGGATGAGATGAGCGAAGTTTGAATAAATCCAACGAAGACAGCTTTTTCAACATCCGCATAGACCTATGTTCTACATCCCCTATTTGTCCTCTGAGGTTAGAATCTAATCATTTCCGTGCCATCTTCCGACTCTCGCATTATAGTGAATAATGCGACAATACCTGATGGTCTGTCAGGAAGTAACAACCGGTGATAAACACTACTGGAAGATGGGGTTATGGCAGTAAATCTGCCATTATTTATGTGATCGATGTAATAAACTATGAGTTTTTGAAGTAAAAAAAAGCAATTCCAAATGGTTTTTGTGTTACGGAAATGCGTTCATGTAGTATTACGCATAGCAGCATCAACCTTAGATGAGTTTTTTTACGAAAGATATAGACTATCGGTAGGATTATAAAAACTATAAAAGAATTCATAAAGTTTGGTTCACTTTATTTTATTGAAAATATGAAACAGACATTCAACAGCACAAAAAATTAATGTAAATTTCAACAATGTGGGTAGTGTGTTAGTTCACATCAGAACGGGCTCAACAATATTGGCTTTAGCAAGCACAGAGAAAATTGATAAATATATCGTCTGCATTTTATAATTGTTGTCATTTTATTAAACATTTCTTGATGCTAAATATTACATTTCCTCTATTAAAACTGGAAAAATAATGAGAAAAATTAGATATGTTTATTTTGCGATGAACTGAAGGGTAATATTAAATTATCTTATGAACATTAACACGTTTATTTATTTAGTATGTTTTTCTGACAGCGGTAGCTTCTCCAGGGAATTAATATGCTAAATGAAAAATACATCACTACTAGATATAAATTCGTAATAGTTTTTTTTCTTATTGGCAATTATCTTTATGTTTGAATGTTGACATAGTGAAGTACGTTCGGCTGTGCTTTTATTAATATTTTTTTCCATAATTCAAATTATGACACTTTCTTAACCGAAAGAAAAGAATGAATAAACAGACGATAGTTAAAGTATTCCTGCTTTTAATTATTATTGTTTTAATACGTTACATGCATTTACTAAAACTAGAATAGTCTTTTAAGAAATTTTGTTTTTAATTTTGCATTTAAAAACAGGAGTACCCGGAGGAAATTTCTTGTGATCAGAGAAAGGTTATAATGAGTGGTAACCCATTACGTTACCATATCAGCCTTCACTACTTTACCATTTTATAATTCAAGGGCTATTATTTAGTATATAAAAATGTTCCACATCAATAATTCACTTCATTCCATAGTGTTTGGTTTATTCATTCCTTTTATATAAAATATTGTACTTGAGATTTTGCGGCCAGGTGAGGTAAACTTTACTGTGCCGAATAGATTAGAGATATTACAAATGATATATTTATTGCAATAGTAAAATAGAACAGCTTAATTCTATAAATGTATTAAAGTCGAGTTCTACTTCTTATGATGGAATAGGAACGTGCCTATAATCTCCAGAGATTTTTAGCATGCAGGAATTGTTTCATGTTATAGTAGAACATAAGATCTCTTCTGAATATGAAGATGCTTTTCTTCTTGTCACTTGATGCAACTGTATATTTTCTCGATAACTGATGACGCTTACTGGTTTTCTGCTTAGTAAAAGTTATCATCTCTCTCTCTCTCTCTCTCTCTCTCTCTCAATCTCTTTTCATACATAAGAGAATTTCTTCATTTTTTTCTCTTTTATCTAAATTTCTCTGTCTGTTTCCTAGGCAACGCATCATACGAAATAAACGCTTTCGTCTCTATCTTTACGTCAACAACAGTGACGGCTCGTGGCTTGAAATCGTAGGGGTGCTGCAACTTTCTAAATATACATACACATTGTAAGTACAGTTATACGTGTTTGGATATAATATCAAAAATATGGTAAAAATTAAAAAAAATTTAACATGACAAAATGTTGTTCATTATCGATAAAATTACACAGTTTGGTATAATTCAAATTACTTAAAAATAAAATATATTCTTCTTGTTTTGTTTCATGAAAAAATATGTTTATTATCGATAAAATTTGGTATAATTCAAAATTACTTAAAAATTCTGAGATCATAATTGTCAATAACTCCAATAATGTTCTAAACTAAAAACTTATGTCTTTAATTGTAATGTCCAAATATTTAAAGAGACGGGGTAAACACGATAAGCACTACGAACACTCTACTACTGGTGTAAACTGCATATAAACAATAGTGTCGCATTAATCTAATAGCTCACATCTCACTATGACGTGCATATGCTTACGCACGTAGCAATATGACACTGCTAGTGTCCTTCGCCCTACAAAGTGCTACAAGATGGATTTTTATTATTTTTTTATACAAAATAAGAGAATTGTATAAGATTGCTGATGATAAAATTAAATATCACAAGCAAATATAAATAAATTAATAAATATATTTATATATCGAGAAAAATTGGGGGTGCTGCATTTCCGCGGTGCCTATGCACGAGCCACCCCTGGTCAACAATGGCCACAGGTTTCATTCTATTTATTTCTTTTATGTAGGCCGATATCCTATCTTAAACCAGTCTCGATTTTTTTCAAAAAACGTTCATAACCTACTATCCTCTATATTTAGTGAATTAAGTAAACGTTAGGTTATGAGGGTTTTATTGTGAGGTTTTTCTTTTTTTAACCATTTATTAACAAAACCTGTGAAATTTCTGTGGAAAACTTTAGGACACGATGTCCTGAAATATTGCAAATAGACGCTGTACTATTTGCAAGATAGAGTGCTGCAGTGAATCATACTTGATGTAATTGACTCGTCACTGAGGTAGTTGGTTTCATACAGAAGCCATAATTTTTCGTAGAATTCCACCATTTTTGCTATAGTAAGATTTTTTAAAGCTATGGGCTATAAAAAAGTAGTATTCACGAGAATTATAGCTTAAATCAGTGAGACGTCGTATTTGAGCTGTAATACGTCTAATTTCATGAATACTCTTAACTTTTTCATATGAGCATGATGTATTCAAATATATTTATTCGTATGGAGTTTCCTCCCTTTTTCTCCCCCGTCCCTACTAGGACGAGTTGAGCCCCCTCATGGGGGTTAAGTATTTATGGTTGTAGATCCGTGTGTGTTTACGGGGCCGGTTTGCCTGCTTGCGGGATGAAAAACGCCAGATTAACTGTCGGAAAAAAACCCTACTGCCCGCGCCCAAGACCGACTAACTTGGCTATGGCTGAGGAAGATCCTCAAATTCCTCACGTCTTCGACGGGAATCGAACCTGGGACACTCTTTCCCAAGTCATATGGTTGCGAAGCGCACAGCCACCAGGCTAACCGCGCGGACATGTATTCAACTAATAAGTAGCAACCTTCGATCTTCAGTGACTCTCGATATGGTTTTATAGCATACTAATCTAAACATTACAAAGCGGAATATGATTTTAATCACTTATGATTTAAAAAACAATCATAAATCAGATACGTGTTTTCTTTAAAAAGAGTGTGGGTGATTAACTTGGAATTCGGCAATCTGTCCAATCGGTACCTTTTACCACCGTGGCCGTTGAGCACATTTGTGTCGGACAATTACTGCTGTCATTTCTTGTTTCTAATTTTATTGTATTATTTGCTCGTATTCGTAAAAAAAATAAACAAATGAAAACTAACGGGGAATAGAAAAAGATCTTATGTTCGGGGATCACAGTTAGTCGAAGTATTTCGTTTTCTAAAGTCACCGAAGTCACAACCGAGTGGTTAGCGCATCCGCTCTGCAACCAACAGGCTGCAGTTTCGAATCCCGACGTGGACATGGATGATTCTCATTGTCTTTGAGTAGGAGATGAATGTCATCGCCCGGTGTGAGGCCACCGTCTCTCTTATTGGAGGTCTGAAGTGGCTTGAAAAAAAAATTAAGTGAACGTCTTGTAGAGACCATGTTTGGTCTCTATAACAGGGTTTCTGCATTATGTAAAAATACATAAATAAATAGAAAAAAATTATATAAAATAAATAAAATGTTTACTCCATCCATCATACTAATATACTACAAGTTTCAAACTTTCATTAAGGAGAGTCATGTAAAAAATTAATTTAGATAAATTTCTTAAATATAAAAATCCTTAGGGGGAAACACTGATTATAATATAAGAAAACATAAATAAGTTATGTTATTATATATTATTTAATGATCATTTTTGTCTTTTATAAATAAACTTTATTTATGTTTTGCATTTTGAATAAAACGTGAAGAAATAGGATGTTCTCCGTCCCACTCGCCCCCCCCCCCTCGCATAGGTACATGAGCCATTCTTGATGCTCTTTCTTGGTGGATTTTTTTTTTTGTATTTCTGAAGTGACTATAGATTTTATTTCCTTATCAACATTTTCGGTCCTATTTGATTGTTTTAGAAAAGGGGATACTTTGTTTTTGTTTTGCAATCATGAAGATCAGTCCACCATGTGAACCTTTTTGTCGTTTTACCTTTTTTTTTTTTTTCCTGAATTGGAACGTGTTCCTTATTACGCAGTCACAACGTTATTCCACCCAATGGGCGGAATCTATGGATGACGTCATATAACACGTGATCGCATCTATTTGCACAGGTCATTCCGGTTTAAACTGAAAAGACACTGACTTCCTGATAGACTATGGCGATCAGCAAAATGCCCAGAGCAGATGGAACTTTTTTTTTTTTTACCTGACAAAGACTTTTTGGCTGAAGATACTTCTTTCATATGAACCTGGGTTTATCTTCTTCTGTACATTATTGATAGATATATTGTGAAAATCTTGCAAAGACATGAGAGAAAAAAAATGATAAGGTGACGACATTGTACTTAAGGAATCAGTCGCGAGTCGAGGTACGATGGCAGGTGTTTCCATACTCTAATCTAAGTGGATGCCGGACACACAGTCTGTTAAATCTATATTGCTTTCTTTCTCTCCTTCCGCTTCCAAACTTAGACGAACTTTCTTCGTTCACATCGTGAGAATGTTTGGATGTTTAAAATGCAAATGTAATTTCACACAACAGTAAGCCGGCCAGCGAGTGCATTCTTGCCTTCCTTTCTCTACAAGAACGCCAGTAATAGAATCAGTGGGACACGAGACTCGACTCATTCCTGAACAGAGAAAGCAAGGGTTCACAGATGCTGCAGAACATACGCGGATAAAAAAAAAGAGTGTAGGCGAAGAAAATAAACGATGAACTCCGTTTTTTATTTATAAAATGTAGAGAAATTATGATCAGTGAACGAATAGCTGGTAAACGGAGACGGTTTGGGATTGCTCGATTTTATTCTCTTGGATGAATAATTGCAGATTTTTATGCTTTCAGTTATTCTATTTTTTATATTAAGTTTATATTGCAAATATGTATGTGTATTGTTTTTTCTATTTCTGGTTTGATTTATTTTTGTATACTGAAAACAATGATATTCTTTTCAGACTGAAAGGAACATTGTTGTTTTCAATCCACTGTTAGTTCGATTTTTCATTGTTGGATATTTCACTTTTATTCTCAAGAAGTCATTGTTGGATTGATACAGTTTCATTGTTGGGGTTGAATTCTCACTGTTGAATATATTATGATTATTTTGCTTTATCGTATAAGAGCTCTTCTTCATGGAATAATTGTTAATGAAAGTAAGTATTTGCGATTAAAGAAAAGCCTCTAGATAATCTTTCCCCGTAAACTTGAAAATCACAAAAGTCTATTAGCAAAATGGCGTGTTTAAATATTCCAAAAGGACCGCTGGTCTATGAGGTAAGTTTTTGTTTTCTTAAATCTGAAACCCGGAGAGTTTTGCTCTCGTAAAAAACTTCACAATCATCAGAAGTAGTAGGGGTGGCACTAGTGACAAGATCAAGATCAAGATAAGATAAGGAAAGTGGGCGTGGCTTCCTGACGTCATTGTGTGCATGGCTTCATGGGTGTGTAAGGTTTGGAATTTCCGTGTGGGCAAGTGTGTCACTGGCTTCTGTTGTTGTGTTTTGGTTCGCGTATGGGATTATGGGTGATGGTAGAGATAAGGATTCGTGTTGTGATTGGTGGTGCAGTTCTGACAAGATGAAGATCAAGATAAGATAAGGAATCGTGACGTGAATGTTTGTTGTTATGAGATGTAGATAAGTGACGTCATTTGTTAGTTGTAAATAAGTGACGTTATTGTTTTGAATGGAAAGGGAAATATTAGTGTATAAGTAATCGTGTTGTCATTGGTGGACACTTCTGACCAGATCAAGATCAAGATAAGATAAGGAATCGTGACGCGAATGTTTGTTGTTATTGAGTTTGGAATGATAATTTAATTTAACTATATTCTATGTCACTCAAACATACAGTTTTTTTTTCTTCTATAGATGGTTGTACTAATTTTCCAATACATTTTGGGCATTTCTTTCCTGTTAAAGTGTGGGAATTCTTAGAGAAAGTCGTGATGGCTCTCGTGTTTCGAGTTTTTCTGAATAATTAATTATATACTTAAAAAACCTGTCCTTAAACACACATACACACACACACACACATATACATATTAGATATAAAAAATCGCTAATGTATCCATGTTGATACTCTAATATATACCCTATGATTATTCTTATGGAAAAAAAAACAAAAAAACTATTCAGTATTAGAATTACGCTTACCAAAAACATACGAGCAGTTGTTATGTTTAAGTTAAATGTGACACACATCTGTCATTGTCGTCTGTGGAAATTCTTAGAGTATGTCGTGATGGCGGGTGTGATTAGATTTTTATGAATAATTAATTATATATTGGTGTCACTCAAACATACGGTTTTTTTTTTTTTTCCCCCCCCCCCCCCCACCCCCCCCCCCCCCCACCCCCCCCCCCCCCCACCCCCCCCCCCCCCCACCCCCCCCCCCCCCCACCCCCCCCCCCCCCCACCCCCCCCCCCCCCCACCCCCCCCCCCCCCCACCCCCCCCCCCCCCCACCCCCCCCCCCCCCCACCCCCCCCCCCCCCCACCCCCCCCCCCCCCCACCCCCCCCCCCCCCCACCCCCCCCCCCCCCCACCCCCCCCCCCCCCCACCCCCCCCCCCCCCCACCCCCCCCCCCCCCCACCCCCCCCCCCCCCCACCCCCCCCCCCCCCCACCCCCCCCCCCCCCCACCCCCCCCCCCCCCCACCCCCCCCCCCCCCCACCCCCCCCCCCCCCCACCCCCCCCCCCCCCCACCCCCCCCCCCCCCCACCCCCCCCCCCCCCCACCCCCCCCCCCCCCCACCCCCCCCCCCCCCCACCCCCCCCCCCCCCCACCCCCCCCCCCCCCCACCCCCCCCCCCCCCCACCCATCTAATACTGAATAGTTTTTTTTTTTTTTTTTTTCCCATAAGAATAATCATAGGGTATATATTAGAGTATCAACATGGACACATTAGCAATTTTTATGTCTAGTGTGTGTGTGTGTGTGTGTGTGTTTAAGGACAGGTACTTTAAGTATATAATTAATTATTCAGAAAAGCTCGAAACACGAGAGCCATCACGACTTACTCTAAGAATTCCCACCCTTTAACAGGAAACAAATACCCCAAATGTATTGGAAAATTAGTACAACCAACTATATAAAATAAAAAAAAAAATAAAAAAAAAATAAAAAAAAAAAACCGTATGTTTGAGTGACACCAATATATAATTAATTATTCATAAAAATCTAATCACACCCGCCATCACGACATACTCTAAGAATTTCCACAGACGACAATGACAGATGTGTGTCACATTTAACTTAAACATAACAACTGCTCGTATGTTTTTGGTAAGCGTAATTCTAATACTGAATAGTTTTTTTGTTTTTTTTTTCATAAGAATAATCATAGGGTATATATTAGAGTATCAACATGGATACATTAGCGATTTTTTATATCTAATATGTATATGTGTGTGTGTGTGTGTGTATGTGTGTTTAAGGACAGGTTTTTTAAGTATATAATTAATTATTCAGAAAAACTCGAAACACGAGAGCCATCACGACTTTCTCTAAGAATTCCCACACTTTAACAGGAAAGAAATGCCCAAAATGTATTGGAAAATTAGTACAACCATCTATAGAAGAAAAAAAAACTGTATGTTTGAGTGACATAGAATATAGTTAAATTAAATTATCATTCCAAACTCAATAACAACAAACATTCGCGTCACGATTCCTTATCTTATCTTGATCTTGATCTGGTCAGAAGTGTCCACCAATGACAACACGATTACTTATACACTAATATTTCCCTTTCCATTCAAAACAATAACGTCACTTATTTACAACTAACAAATGACGTCACTTATCTACATCTCATAACAACAAACATTCACGTCACGATTCCTTATCTTATCTTGATCTTCATCTTGTCAGAACTGCACCACCAATCACAACACGAATCCTTATCTCTACCATCACCCATAATCCCATACGCGAACCAAAACACAACAACAGAAGCCAGTGACACACTTGCCCACACGGAAATTCCAAACCTTACACACCCATGAAGCCATGCACACAATGACGTCATCAACCAATCACGTCACGATTCCTTATCTTATCTTGATCTTGATCTTGTCACTAGTGCACCACCAATCACAACACGAATCCTTATCTCTAATATATCTCCCTTTTCCATTCAAAACAACAACGTCACTTATTTACAAATAACAAATGACGACATTTATTTACAAATAAAAAATGACGTCACTTATCTACATCTGAAAACAACACACACCCACCTCACCATTCCTTATCTTATCTTGATCTTCATCTTGTCAGAACTGCACCACCAATCACAACACGAATCCTTATCTCTACCATCACCCATAATCCCATACGCGAACCAAAACACAACAACAGAAGCCAGTGACACACTTGCCCACACGGAAATTCCAAACCTTACACACCCATGAAGCCATGCACACAATGACGTCAGGAAGCCACGCCCACTTTCCTTATCTTATCTTGATCTTGATCTTGTCACTAGTGCCACCCCTACTACTATCAGAGAAGAAGAGTGGATGATTAGATATTTTCTAGTTCGAGAAAATATCTCGGCAGGTTCTTTTGAATAGCTTAAAAGCTTGTCCTGAAACCGAATATCCAATTTGCTACAAAATCTATCTCTGGTAACTCATCTATCTCAGTTTGATGTGCAGATAGCGAAGAAAATTATTATTGAAAATTTCAAATTATTGAAAATTATTGAGATATAAATACTGTGCGTGGAAGAATATATCCTGAAGTCACTCAATAGCGCCACATTTTGACTTCTAAGTTCCAGCTTAAACTTCGATTAGTGATTTATAATGCAGGCTCGATCTTGATTCACGAGGATTGTTCTAGTTTTTGGAACATACTCTACACTACCAAATGAGCACATTTCCGTCAGTTATACCCTATTTGTCATAGTTATAAATATCGCTCAGGAGGACTACTGATGTAATCTATGCAACTGGCAAGTCTTGAAGATACTGACATCGGTTTTGACTGAAATAATAGATCCACTTTTCCAGAATCGTTTCCGTCCAACTAGAGTTTATTATCATCATTTATGTTTTAATTCGAATATAGAAGTGAGGGAATGAAGTTAAAATATCCCAAAGACTTAATCTGTCTCCCTTAAGATTTAATATTCCAGACCCTTAAGACTTAATTGACGTAATTCACAGGAGCTAAGGTAATTAATTACTTCTAGCTAGGATTTCTGATTAATAATTACGCTTATTAAAAGCATTTATAGCCTGGGGATAGAATGAATAACTCAATTCTTATCTTTCTATTTCAGAGTGTACTTTCTTATATAAATATGAACCCATTTATTATTAACATGTGGAAACGTATTAAAATTGAACGACTGTTCCTAAAACTATTTTACGTCATCCACAGTTTAATACAGTCACAAATAAAACGAAAAATAATAATTTACTTCGATTAATTAATATGTGCGCGGTTAGCCTAGTGGCTTTTCGCTTCACAACCATGTGCCTGGGAAAGAAGTGTAAGTTTCCGTCGCCGACGTGAGGAGCTTAAGGATCTATCTCAGACATAGCCAAGTTAGTCAGTCTTGGGCAGCAGGGTTTTTCTCACCAGTTTATCTGTGGTTTTTCCTCGGGAAACAAACCGGCCCCGTGAACACACGAGCTACAGTCACAGGATATACCGGGAGGCATAGGGCTAGTCGCCTTATCCTCGGGACGGGCACGACTTAGAAGGGCTTAAGATAGCTCTGTAATAGACCAATAGGCCTAACACGTAAAAGGGAGAAGAAGAAAAATTAAATATGTTCAGCATTGCAATGAACTTTTTATTTTCTGCGATAGGCAGCAGACATGCTGGAAAGTACTGGAAACGTCAACGCCATCTGTGGATCAACAAGTGAACTCTCATGCATGTTACTCAAGAAAATAAATAAAGATTAATTTAAAAAAAAATCTCTAGTGAGCAGATTAGATTGTTGTAAAGAGGGATGGAGCCTCCCCCCCCTCCCTATTAATATAAATTATATAAAAAATGAAGTAAAATTATAGAATTATAATTCAGTGAATTATTTTCAAATCCAACAACGCTATTGGTCCCTGGAAAAATAAAACCTACCATTTAAGGGAAACAAAAACACAGACGAAAGTTTCAAGAATGATTCCATCGCCTATTTTTATTTTATTTTATTTTTGATAAAAACATTCAATTCCTAGCTTCTCGCCTGAAATCGAGCAGTGTGTACCTCCAAAAATATCAGTTGTGAGACGATAAGGTAGTCATCTACTGTACTGCTTACAATTCCATCTTCCTTTAGGTATTTCCTGCCCATTTATTGTTATAGGAAAGCAGTGGATGTTTGCCGTTGCTTAGATACGGACCAGGAACACAGATGCCATGCTCCAGGGCATTTCTTTTACTTTCATTTTCAAAGAAGTATCTGGCAGAATCGACTCCCTGACAAGAGCGTGCCTCTTCAGTCACTGTTTTTTTTTTTAACTCTCTCTCTCTTTCTTACTATTGGCAATATTTGATGATTTATTTGCAATCTTTAATAGCGAACAAATGACCAACTCCATCTGTACATCTCGGGTAAATCCCTAAGGCCAAACCTTTCCCCTAAGTTATCAAACGGCCTTTTGTTCCCTCTCAATAGTGATTTCTCCTACTCCCCTCCCTGCAACTGCCTCGTTGGATGTTATTTAAATGCGTTGTTTGCGTATCCAAATATATTTTTTTGAGTTTTTTCTAAGCTCGATTGCTGGGTGTGAGCTTCTTTTTCTTCAATAAAAAATAAGAACATATAAAGTCCAAATGATCAAATGGGATCATCGATGACCCTTGGAATTATCGAAATTCAAAGAGTGATAATCCCACCCATTCGACAGATGGTGGGATTATCACTCGGACTTTACTAGCCTAAGATGTCTATTTTCCAATAAGAAATAAGGAGAATATTATCCTAACTTTTAAACAGCCCTATTTTTATAAACATATCCAGTCACGTTTACTAACACTGAGCAATAATACTTTTGAACAATACAAAATGCTGATATTGAGCCAGCATGAAAGCATTTGCTGTAATTAAGCAAACATTTTTTTTTCTCTCTTTCTGAATAGATCCTTTATTAAGCAATGCTAGGTAGACTAGCAATATCCAATGCTACTGGCAACTTCAGTTGATTTCTAACTGAAAGTAAGTGACGGTCAATTAGTTTCGTGACGTCATCAGATATTTTTTCTGCTTGTGATGAGCCGATAGTAAGCTCTTTGCATTATTACATTTATTTTCGAAAATTGCCCGGATGTTACAGAAGTTTAAAAGGAAGAAAACCAACATCTCGTATTAAATTGATTCCTTGGTATTCGAAATGGATTTTCTTAGTTGAATCCAGTCGCTTCGTTATTTCAACCAACTGTGACTATTAATAGCACCACAGGGGAATTTTACAAGCTCCTTCAGGCCCTAATTCTGAAATAAGAACAAAAAAAAAGGATGACCGTACATAAATATTCTCTCTCTAGTTTATCAAGTTTGCCACTGAATTTTTTTATACTTAAAGAGGGGCGAGTTCGTCCATTTTGCCCCTCCATTCCTAACGAACTTTTCCTATCCACTTCTTGTCTAGGAAAGAAACTTCGATTCATATTCAGTCTGTGAAAGGATTTATTTGCCTTAATAAATCCGAAAACTATCTCGGAAAAATAAACCAAAATCTTAATCGGGCAATATTCACTTTTTGATTGCGTCGTATGGATATACTAATAAAGGAAATAGCAACTTAAATGCACCTATTTTGGGCAGCTAATTCCTTTATATTCTGTCAATACATTCTAACTCGTTCCTTTTATATTCCGCGCATTCCATCAGTTTCAACCTCACGGCAATGCAGGCAATCGGTTAGCATTATCAGCCCGTCAAGAAATTCAATATTTTCAATACACCCGTTTTGATTAATGAGAATGATAATTAAAATAACAATTCCGGTGATAAATTCGCCACGTGAAGAGTTCGAAGTAACTAGTGGGATGCCGAACAGGAGATATTACTGAAGTAATTAATCGATCATAAATATGCAAATTAACGACATAAAATGAAAGGAGAAAAATACTCTCAGTGAGAGGTCTGAGGACGTGTGCGGCGAATGAAGTTACTTATTATGGTTTTCGTAGCCAGTTCTACAGAGAAATAATTTGTTGGTTCCATTATGGTGTTGTGTATGGCCTAATGGGTAGCAATGAAGACTTAGGAAGTGTTTTTACAACCCAACTAGCAAACTGCATCCCGCTGTAAATGGAAATTTCTCGAATTACCAACGCTAGGTGACTCGGAAGGAAACCAACCATCCTTTTTACGTAAGTATTCCCCCCCCCCCCCCATTTTAGTAGAATGTCCTTGCTCAGAATCTAAATTGCCACGAGGTAAAAAGATTAAAAATTTAAGCGTGGTTAATTGGTTTTCGTGTGCTGTTTGTCGAATGCAGACTTTAAAATGAAGCCTCGACTGTACTTAATTAACTAAACTTGCATTAACTAGGATGACCACCCGATAATTAAATATAGTCACGTGTTCTGTAACCTTACGAGTTCCTCTTGACTCTATTTTTCTTGCGAGAAAATAATTTATTTGTTAAAAATAAAACAAAATTCAACCCAAGTCGCTCCTCAAGATATTTACAACGAATACTTGCAATAGAAAACGACAAAGGTCAAGAATTTTTAGAATTCTTTCGTTGACAGGGTGTTTTATACTCTGCGAGATCTCTGTACATCCCTCGACTATAAATCTCCAACTCCCTAGAGGTACTCTAACACTATACCTTTATTATAAAAGGGACATAAACATAGTTTAACACCTGACAAAACAGTTCACTATTCATTATACTAATGCTGTCTTCAGTTCAGCCCGTTTTATTCAATGTTTTTCAGTTAAAACACTATGTGTGACTTATAGAACGAAATTCATATCTCAACTACTCCCCTATGGCCAATGACGTATGATATAGGAGTCTCCATCTGGCGGAAATAACATAAAATACTCGAAGAAATAACCCCCTCCTGTTCGTGAACTAAATTCCAAATCTGATAAAGGAAATAAATAACCGCATCTCTGACATCATATCCTGAGAGAAACACTAAATAATTCCCAGTCTTGAAATTAAAACTGAGCTGATGCAAGACACATTCGCACACAGAAAAGTCTTAACACGTATTTTCTCCCTTTTTTTCCTAACTCACGAAGAAATATAGAATTCGATAAAAGATGGCGTTTTTGTATCGATCATTATGCGGATAAAAAAAAGGAAGTTAGAGAAATGTATTTCAAACTGAAAAGGCTTTGGGATTTCCGGTTAACAGTATTACTTAGATCTATATATCTGGAGTTCAATAAATAGTAAGGAAAAACACTTCTATTTCTTCTTTTCTTTTAAGTTATTGAGATCCCAAACGAACACACAACATGTTTAAAAAGAAGGGGAAATAAATACCCAGCAGAGAGAACTATTTAAAATCCTGAATGGATATAGAACGAGAAAGTACGTAAGAATTTTAAAATAATTCCATACCGGAGTTGCTCCGCATAGCACCTTTCACTAAAGCAACATGTTCCGTTTTCCGTTCTTTAATATATCATAATGAGACAACGTGCGGTTCTTCTACATCATGTGATTTATAGTGGTGGTATTGTATTACCACAAGCATCTTATGCTGAAGGCGACTCATATTGTACTCTGGAAAGGATTCACTGGTATTTTGGCATTGCTTTTGTCTGTTAGCATTTAGTGGTGTTTTTGATAATATAATCTTTTAAAATCGAGACGTTTATAAATATTTTGGTGCGGAAGTCGTGATGGTTGAAATTCATGTAAAAAACAAACGTTTCACGATTAGAGAGGTAGTACAAGTTTTCAACAGTGCGTACGGCATTGATCGGTGAGTGTTAACATAATACTTAGAGGTGGGATGGGTGTTAAAAAGTGTAGTTAAGATAACTCCCATGGAGATTAAAAAGAAGTCAATTGCAGAGATCGCATAAATTGTTTTCAAAGCAGAAAATGATCTCCATTTTTCCCGTTCCTAAAGCTGAAGATGTTTTTTAAAAGATCTGTCAGTTTAATTTAGAAAATGTTATTCGAAAACTAAACATAACCTCAGTTTCTACGAGAGAGGGAAATGTTGTCGAAACCAGTAAGTTCATTTATGTTATGCATCAAATATTGTGTCGACACTGAGTTCTTCACAGATCCTTTTTTCTCTCAAACCGAAGTACGCCTTTGACTTCTCCCTTGGAGCTATGATCACACGAGGTGCTACCCAAAAGTTCGAGTAATTTGAATAGCGTGTACGAACCGGTTGTAGTGCGGCCTTCCGCCGCTATAAGGTGCGAATAGTACCTTTTGTGAATCAGCATGCCAACAGCCCGCAAGTTGAGAGGCTGCGTTTTTGGGTTACGTAAGTTTTTGGAACGTCGTGTTTTAGCGGTTCGGAGATTTTCTTCTCCAACTGAAATGGTGGATTTTAAGCAGAAAAAAAAATCTGCATCAAATTTTGCTTCGTCCTCAGAATTCGTGCCGAGACTGCCAGAAAAAACATCGTTTTGCTGTTTGCATGGAGCTCAAAGATCAAAGCAGAGATGACTCCAACTTTATATTCAAGGTCATAACTGTCGATGAATCATGAGTTTACGGTTATAGACAAAGCAGCAGTCATCGCCGTGGATGTCTCCAAATTCATTGAGGCCGAAAAAAGTGCTTCAAGTTCGCAGCAATGTTGATCTTTTTTTTTTTTTTTGACATTCACGGCATTGTCTACAAGCAATTGCTTCCGCCCCCCCGCCTCAGTCAAACTGTCAACGGCAAGTTTTACTGTGAAGTTTTGAAACGGCTACGAGAGAGCATTCCGCGCCCAAACTTCTAGACGAGTGGAAGAATCTCTATCACAACTCGTTCTTCGGCATTCTTGGCTTTCAAAAATACGAACATTGATGTTTTTATTTTTGAAATCGTCTTTTGAAATTATCTCGTTTCCTGAGACACTTTCATGTTGTCTAAAATGACATTTCGGCTGAAAGGGTGACATTTTGGCACAATTGAGGAGATCCAAGCAAAATCGCACGAGGTGATCAACAGTCGCACTGGAGGACTTCCAGGAATAGGATGCATGGAATCATGAAAAAGCCTCTCTCTCTCTCTCTCTCTCTCTCTCTGTGTGTGTGTGTGTGTGTGTGTGTGTGTGTGTGTGTGTGTGTGTGTGTGTGTGTGTGTGTGTGTGTGTGTGTGTGTGTGTGTGTGTGTGTTTCGTCATCATACTAAAGCATTCCAAAGGCCTATTTTTTCCAATGATGGTTAGCTCTGCACGACATACGTAGAACCTCCAGTGCATTGTTTTATTGGGGACGATGTTTGATTTTAACACAACAGTCCTTCATGGAGCCTAGGCAATGTAACGTTATGCGAATTATCTGACGAACAAAGAAAGGGATAGATGGATATGGATGCTTGTGATTGTCTTTAGGTGGGAGATGAATTTAATTTCTTGGTGTAACATTACCACCCCGCTAGTTGGAGACCTGAAGTAGTTGAAAATGTTCCATATTTGATCTCTAGAGCAGGGTTCCTGGACTATGTAAAAATAAATAAAAGTTACAAAAAATATATAAATATCATTCAAAATAGGAAACAAATCCTTAATCACCCCCGTTACGAATGTACTATAACTAAACTTTTGTGGGTGAGAGCACATAAAAAACGTTGGCCGTAAATTAGCTTAGTGTCGTGCAGTTTCACAAAATGAAAGAATCACTGACAACATAACAGTCTCTGATGGTATCTCCTTTGCAATCAGTTAGCACAAAGTCAGGATCCACCAATTTCTGTACTGTACACCACTATAATAATTTATCGTGCATTCCCTTCCCAGAGTACCTTATAACTTGTTGTATTATTTGGTTGTCACTGGTAAAGAGTATGTGAGATGAAGAAATGTCTATTTCTTTCAGCACAGTGGTGTGCATGCATACAAGAACCACTTAATGATCGATAGAAAAGCAAGAGTAATTTCACCTTGTTTCATGGATACAAATCTTTTAAATTAAGAGTTAAATTATACTTTGCGCACTACTGGATCAGTTCAATTATAAATATTTGAACAAATCGAGTAAAATAAGTTTATTTAAATTATTTCTGTTATTTGAAATATCTGTTTAATTTATCAGCTTATAGTGAATTTTTAATTGAAATATTTGACTTAATGTTTTTAACTATGCAATAGCTACAAGACAGAGAGAGAGAGAGAGAGAGAGAGAGAGATGAGCTGATAAAGAAAGAAAATCTTCTTTCTTTATCCGCTTTTCTTTTCTTTTTCTTTGTAGAAGAAGCAGAACTCGATATAGATCAAGTGGTTATTCTTTTTTATCTCCAAACATTCTCAAATGGAAGTCCACTGGTTTACGAAGGCACAACTCGAAACGAAGGCCGCCGTATATGCAACGAAAGATCTTTCGTACTAATCTTATGACACAAGAGAATGCGCACTTTATAACAATCTCGTTTTGCTTCGGTCGAGATCTGAAGGGAATTCTGCTTCGCTTCTTTTGAACTTGCTCTTGAGAAACACAAGAACGGCAGTATCTTCGTATTATTCAATTAGTAAGACACACAGACACCCATTCTGTCTGTCGTAAAGGTCAAAGCAGAAAGCATAAGGAGAACTTAAAACAAGATAATTTAGTTTTAAGAAACGTATAAGGTTTCAATGGTCACTGCTTTTCCAGGAACTGAAGTTTTGAAACCACTTGAGAAGTTTCAGCATGAACGCCGAAGTAAATAAAGACATCAATATTCAACCTAAACTCAATGACAAGAATGCAAGGAAGAGCGCAGACACTCCAATTGGATTACACTTTAATTTTATTATGAAAAAATCAGCAACCTATAAAACAAAGACTATCTGAGCCACTTGTAGGACCTTATTCAGATATAGAAAACACAAATACAATTTGGAGTCACTAGGGGATTGAAGTTTTTCTTTTGAAATACGGGAAGATGCCAATTTTGTTTCGAGTATAAAGTAAGATATCGAAGTATAGAATATTGGTCGTGTGAGATTGACATTTTGAGCAAGTTTGGAAAATCATATTCAAAAAAACATTTTAGTACCAACTAATAACAGTATTGATAATAATAAATCAATTACAATTTTTTATTGTAAGTGATTATTGCGACTATTCGTAAACAAGGATGTTTACCAATATCTCATCACTTCACCTACAGGAAAAAAAAGATGCTCACCTTTTTTTCTTCTTCAGTTATTTTGTAAAATAGATGTGTGGAAGGATCATTTTATACTTACGCATTACTACAGGTTTACTCATGAGTTTGTTTATAGTTGTAAACCCCTGAGATGAATGTCGTCTGAGTGGAAGATGTCTTCATCATCATGAAAAGATAAGGCAAAGATGAGCATTTTGTATGATGCAAAGGAGTAGATCGATCACGACATTTTCTTCGCAAAGGATATATATATATATATATATATATATATATACAGTCGTCAGAATCGGCCTCAAAATGATCTTCTGTGAAATGTATCCCGCTAGGTCTGGGGTGGCCAACCTTTTTAAGTGTGCGTGCCAAAATCGCCAAATCTTTGATGCAAATTTTTCTCACGTTCTAACCAAAATTTTGCGGAACATATTATTATTTGGTATCTATTCAGCATTGGAAGAACCTTTCCAAATAATCAAAAATCACGCTAAAGCGGTAAAATCAAATAATATTGTAAGAGTGGTTATTATAAATCATGTAAGATTAGATGAATGCAAAAATTAGTGACGGAATTTTTACTTAGAAGTCCTTCTACGTAGCCTTTTGATAGCTTGAATATTTTTATCTGTATTTAAGTGTAATTCTAACTGCCATATAAAGCCGCACAATTTAAAGACGCAATATGTAACATCAGCAAAAGAGTAAAACAAAAATTCTGAATATTGTTTTGTTTTTGTTTTTTTATGAAGATCAAAAATCACGTTTTTTTCCACGTTTTTCCAATATATTACAGTGAACAATCTCATGATCGGTTTACTTGACAAAAACAATAAAAGAAAATAAAATTAAAGATATTCTTTTATTAATTCTTAATCCCTTACAAGTAATACATAAAAATTACAGATAAAATAAGATGTTATTTTACCCACATAATACAGGGTGGCCATAAAATAACTTTCCCTCTTTGGAGGCATCTGTAGCTAAAACCAATAAGCGGAATGAAACCAAATTTTTATTGAGACTTTTGAAGGCATGGGGAGATGATTTTCGTGAAAAAAAGATTTAGTACCAAAAGTCGCCGATAGGGGAAATTTTGGCGCTGGCGGAGCCTAAAACAAGCAGATAATTACATTAAAGGCAGATAAAATGGAATAATAACATTTCGACGGTGTAAACGACAGCTGCGTCACTCATTCCAGCTGGATATGTGGCGCGTTACAATGATAATAATAACAATAATAATTAAATTAAAACAACAACTTGCGAGAAATTAATGTAGTGATTGAACTGACAGGAAGCAATGTTTTATTCATAAGAATCAGGGTCCCCTGGACCACATACACGATTTTCAATGAACAACAACAGCAACGTCTGTTACTGTCTCTTCTTGCGCTGCTTTCCGTCCTCTGTCTCCTAGTGATCCAGTTTCTTCAAACTTCTTAATCATAGCTCTCAGTGCTACAGCTGACATAGGACCTGTACGCAGGTTATGAAGACTTCTAAATTCTCGAAGGGCCGCTACGGCATTGCACTGCTTAAAAGTCTACCTGAACGTTCCCAATCTCTTTTTAAGTGGAATTGGTGGCGCTGCTGTCACGTACGCATAAATTTTGCATAATCCTTTTTATCTGCGTTTACTGCAAATATTTGACTGTTTTCTGCTGCGCCAGCGCCAAAATTTCCCCTATCGGCTATGTTTGGTACTAAATCTATTTTTTTCGCGGAATTCATCTCTCCATTCCTTCGAAAGTCTCAATATAAAATGTAATCTCATTCCGTTTATTAGTTTTAGCTACAGATACCTCCAAAGAGGGGAAGTTAATTTATGGCCACCTTGTATATTAAACAGAAGTTAATCTTTAGCGTTTTTATCAGGAAACATCAAATCAAAACTAGAGAAAGAAAAATAGTGGACGTTTTATTTATTTAGCATCAACGAGACTTCTGCTGCTGCATCACTGATTACAGATAATTTATATCAGGTTTTTATTTTGTAATGTTTAGAAATATGCATGCGCTACTAGTTTCATCCGTATAGGCTACTCCTATTACGAGAATTAGCAAAGTTCATCACTGAGAACAATGATTCACAAGAATATGTAGATGCAAAAATGGATAGTAAAGCTGTTGCAAGGGTTTTAACACTTTCATTGGCAAGCTGAAAATTGGAATTTCGTGTGGTGGCCAATTTTTTTTTATTTTTTTATATTTTTATTTAGTTAGCGACGTCTACGCGATAACGCGTGATCGGCCGTTTGGTGAGACCTCGCATCGCGCGATATCACGTGATTGGCAATGAACATGTTAAAGCACAAACGTTTCTGGAATACACCCAGATTCTTAGTACTTCGTTTTCCACACTTAGCTCTGTTACTCCCGCTCTACTCTTTTCAATATTTTCGAAGTCAGCTATCCATATTTATCCACAAAAATGTTTGCAAGTTTAATTCATCCAGTTTTATAGTGTCTGGAAACTTAATGAATTCTGCAGTCTCTTCTAATTTTCTGAACTTAATAAATCTTAGAGAGAACTGCTCAACAGTTGATAAAGTGACGTTGAAAAATAGCTTTTGAAGTCATTGGCGGTCTGTTTTGTCATCCTTTCGGAGATCATTGATGTATTTCCTTAGATAATGAAGATAAATAAATCTCTCGCTGTCTTCATCCCTCTTAAAAACTCATAGTTTCATTTCAAATTCCTTTATGTCATCAAACATAACATACAGAGTCTTACCAGAGCCCTGTGGTTTAAGGTTCAAGTCGTTTAAATGTTCACAAAACTCTGCGAAAAAACACCAGTTTACAAACTCAGAAGATTTCATGCATTTCTTTATAAGACATTTGTTTATAAGTCAATAAGAGATTTATCTCATCCAGGAATTCATTCAGGAATTTCATTTTATTCAATGCACGTGCAGAAATGTAATTAACAACCTTAGTTACTGGAAGTTTATTTTTCACTTGGTTAGAGTATAATAAATTTAGTTTAATCCTTTATCCAAGTGTAAGCAAACAAAGTTTGCTTTGTTTGCTTACACTTGGATAAAGGATTAAACTAAATTTATTATAACCTTAGTCACTGTTTGCATCACTTCTTGAAGTCCCTTTAGGCCAGCTTTTGCACATAAATTCTCCTCATGTATGATGCAATGAAAACTTATTGGATGACCAACATGTTTTGCAAACACATTTATAAATCCTGCTTCCTTACCAATCGTGCTGGGTGCACCATCTGTTGTGACGGATCCACTTTTGAAATATCAATTTACCGAATAGATAATTCGTTCCTAACTGCTTTACATATTTCAACCCCACGTACGCTCAGGTAGTGTTACAAGATTAATCATCTCTTCGCATACTTCGTCATTCCTACAAACTCGAGCAGAGACTGCAAGCCTAGCTGATGATGTAATGTCTGTGCTGTCATCAACACAAATAGAAAATAACAATATTTCTAAAAGGAATACAGAAGAAGAATTAACAAAAGATTTGGCTTCATGTTTCTTCTGTATTCCTTTCCAACTTAATCAACCTATCCTTAATCAATATGTTTTTATACTCACTGACAAATCGTTGATGCACAGGATAATTTTTTTTTACCTTTTCTGAAAGATTGTCAAAACTAAAAAGGAGCACATTCTAGCCATTCTTCTCTAATTTAATATACTCCCCATCACTGAGTGGTTTTCCATGTTGTACAATAACGTTTGAAACCTCAAAACTAGCTACAACTAAATTGGAACTAGACCTACCTGAAATAAATTTCATCAAAGTATCGGACTGTTGTTTTGCTCAGTCAACGAGAAATCAATTCTCTTTATTCTTGGTCACTTTTATTGCTTAAGTTCTTATGAAGAGTTCAAAATGTCTCTTTACAGAAGAAGTCCTACAAACAACTGATTCGGAACATAAAATGCATAATGCTTTATTATCTTTCTTAATCATACTACATTTTTCAGTCCAGTATTCTTTAAATTCTCTAATATCCTCTTTATTTGAATGTATTTGTTTCTTTGCTTGTGGTTTTGACATTAAATTGACAATAAATACTTCCAATCCATATTTTAATGATTCACGAATTAATTAAATCCAAATCCACATATATACACACTTTAGAAAACGATAAATTATTTACGAAACACGAACAAATATATAAAATGAAGGTAAAGGAGTCACGTCATGACTGGCTGCCTGGCGAATGATGCAGCAATTGAACGGGACAAAACTTGTACATCAGTATATCGCGAAGATAGATGGATTGGAAATACGATGTTTGTTTTATTTTCTTATTACTTTTTATTACTAAAACAGTTGATAGTATCTGTTTCTTTATTGCATTTTTATTTGGTATCGCTCTACTTAATGAAATTATATTCTATTAAATTAAAATATACAACTCAACGAAATGTTGGATATGTATTTATATTTATTTATTTAATTAATTATTTTTTTAAGGTGAGCCCTGGGTTGCGTGCCGGAAAAAAGCGCCAAGGGTTGCCCACCCCTGAGCTAAGTGGTTCTGAGTGTTCAGGAATTCTTACCCAATATAACAGCATTCTCGGTAGTGCATTCTTCACTGGTTTTACACGCCCTTATTGCCCGTGATATGCCAAGTATCTTGGATTTCTTTAATCATTATTTTTATAGGGAAAAGTGATCAGTCTTATGTATCAAATATTTTTATCTAAATTGCGTTTATTCTCCTGACTAATTGCCTGTTTGTGCGATAATCCTGCCGAAGGTTCATTCACCCTACTCACCTTACAAGATTTATCTTATTGTAACCTAACCCCCTTACAAATCAGAAAAACACTCCAATTTCATAATGTTATAAGATATACACCCTGAATTTGAAACTCCAGCTGCAAATCATTCCCACGTAGGCCAACTAGAGATGCAACTAACAGCGGAAGAATAGCTGGAATCACTTCTTGTAAGAAGAAGATTACTTAAAATAAAAAAAATCTGCTCCATATATCTGTGACGAGTTCTCGTAAATATGAGCATAAAGGAGAGTGTTTTCAAATGATACAAAATATGATATTAGCTAGCTAGAATTGCTGACATTTTCTGAGTTTGACCTCTTTTGGAAAGCTAGCTTATATCTTGAAAAAATGGCCTCAAAATGTTTCAAAAGAAAGCATTGGAAGATAATCACAAAAAGTTAACCAATGACTTGAACAACATAAGCATCCTTGGGCTTAAGTGGATCTTTCCAAATTGATTGCAAAGTCATTTACAGTGTATCAGTAAAACCACGCCTACTGTCTTATTACTTTATAGTCGCACCTGGTATACTTTCGCACGTTGTTTTCAAATGAGACAATTTTCTTAATTTGAGAGTTGAGAAAAGATAAGACGCTTATCAAGTAATGAACAAAACGTAGCTAAACTGATTAAAAAAAGAAGAAGAAGAAGAAAAAAGAGAGCGCCATTCTTATTAATATTTGGAGGATACACTTTAAAACCCCGTCAAGAGTCTCAAAGTATTGACTATTTTACAAGTTTTTAAATCCTTGAACTATACACGCACGTGTTTAAAAGACAAGAATGGATGTAACCAGTGATGAGCTGTAAGGGACTGGCGGGGGCTAGGCCGAGCCCTTTGTTAAATTTTTCTCAAATTTGCGATCCCCTTGTTCTTGTTTACTTTTTAATTTTTTCAAAAAAAAAATTTTTTTTCAAATATATTAAGCGGCAAACTCATACGGTAACCTAACAAAGTGATTTTATTAAATAAAATATTATAGTTACTGTTACTACCATTTTACAAATAAGAATTCACTTTTGGTAATCGCATATAAATACATAGAACTATAAAATAATGCTCCTTGATTGGTACCGTTGATTATCACTTGAAGTATAAAAACAAAAGAGAATACAGTATAACGTATTTCAATATTATTGTGTTTAGATAATATTTATTTATTATTTATAGATTGTTTGTCATAAAAACTTCTATCGCCAACAAAAGAAATTTATTTTGTTTATAAAAAATGCGGACTATTTCATATGTGCGATTATAAAAGATTTTATTCTTATTATATTGCGATAGTAAATAAATGTTTTCTTGTGTAAGATAAATTAACACAGATGATTGTGTGCAAATATTTCACGTTTAGATCATGAAATATTGGTTTAAAAATGATAGCCTTTACAGGTTGTCCCTTCATACTTTTTGATTGGTATTTGTACACAAGCTGTATTAATAAACATTTTTGTGTGAAATACGACTTTTTTTTTTGCTCGATGATGCGAGCCCTTTGTTAAACTTTCCATAGCTTACCGCTGGAAGTAACCGAATCAATATTAACAAATGTATGTTTGGTTGCAAAGTGTTTACGTTTGTGAGCCGTCTCAAGACAGTATTATTTAAAGTTAGACAAAGGTCATTAGATTTACTTCAATCTTGTTAGGATAAATTTATTGCCCAATAGGTATGCGACCCATGTTAGAATGTACAGTTTTTGTATGATTAGATCGCAATAAATGTTGCACATAATCGTTTAAATAATTAACGAATAATTATGAATATTTTCCAAAGCAATAACAACTGAAAATGCAATTAAAATAGAGTAATCAATTAAAATTATTCGTAAAAGAATTGAAACAAAAATGCAAAATATGATATTCAATAAAATGAGGACAAATGAGACTGACCAAAAGTGCCGTTAATTTTGTTATTAAATTTTATTTAATTTTTTTATTAAATTTTGTTATTTTGTTATTAAATTTTGTTCTTCATTTTTTATTAAATTTTGTTATTTTGTTATTAAATTTTGTTCTTCATTTTTTATTAAATTTTGTTATTAAATTTTGTTTTGTTATTAATTTATTTCAATTAAAATTTTTTATTTATTTTTATTAAATTTTGTTATTAAATTTTATTAGTTTTTAATTAAATTTTGTTGTTTAATTTCTTATTCAGTTTTATTTTGCTATTTATTTTCTTATTCAGTTTTATTTTGTTATTAAACATAATTTTTATTTTTTTTATTAAATTTTGTTGTTTAATTTCTTATTTAGTTTTATTTTGTTATTTATTTTCTTATTCAGTTTTATTTTGTTATTAAACATTATTATTATTTTTTTATTAAATTTTGTTGTTTAATTTCTTTTTCAGTTTTATTTTGTTATTTATTTTCTTATTCAGTTTTATTTTGTTATTAAACATTATTATTATTTTTTTCATATGGAATTTCACCAAAAGAATTCCTGACAAATTATGTTTCTCTCTGTGTGTGTGAGCCATTTCTAACTGCTTTTTCAGAAAATGTAAGTTTTTTCCCCGCACTATATTAAAGGAAAGTCGCTAGCGGCACCAACACCAAATTTCGTTTTGCAATTTCAGATTGTGGCGAACCTAAGAAACAAATTCTTGACAAAACTCACATCCACGTTGCCTTACAGCGCTATGAAGTGTAAAGGTCTATCCAACAACTGTTTGCTTCTCTTTTTTCTACGTAACATCATGGAGGTAGCTTACACTTCCTTCGTAATAAAGAATATTTGTTTACAGTAGGCAGTTTAAGAATTTTTAGAGTAAACTTTATTTCTCAAGGTAGTGCTTGCAGCAACCCAAAAATCTGCGTCTGTCTTTGAGCCTACCTTTTTTTTTTTTTGTGAAAAAATATTTTGACTGAAATGTGCAATAAGTTTAGTTCATTGTAGTTTGTTTGGATAAACTAATTATAAATACTGCCAGGAATGATCAACAACGTAAATTGTTTCAAGTGCTTCTTGAAGTCCATTTTCAGAACTCCAGCTATTTAGTTTATGTCAGCATTTTAACAGTTTGTAAGGTTAAGATGTTTTACTTCATAGCTCGTCCAGCTACTCAGACGAACGGTAATTTGAGCTGTTTCCAGAAATTGCCCAAAGTAAAAGAACTTGATTGTGGCGTATTGGCTAAATATCCTGTCACAGTCGACTAACTTAGCCCTATATAAATGTAACAAATTCTACCACGGGCGGTTAATTCTATCTGAAACAGTTTGATATGTATGTCAGTTGCGTATTTTTAGCACATGTTTTGCAGAAAAGAAATGGGAGTTTCTGGAATGGAATCTCGTCACCCTCAGCTAAAATCTTGTCCATACAAAGATTTTTTTAGAGTGGATTCGAATCCAGTTCCTTTCTAACCAAAAAGTATTTCTTCTGATGAGGGAACGTTTCAAATTAAATATATTCCACTGGATTATTTATTTTAATTCTCATAATTCCCATCGTTTCAAGCATCTCTTATCAACACCCAGATCTACATACATTGATGGTAAGTTATCGCACTTACAAGAGAAATCATTAAAAAACTGAACGTGAAATTTATTTTTTGCTTGTCAGATGCAATTAGGAATTCATGAGAGTTTTCATAATTTTTTCAATTCTTTAAATTTAATTGATAATTATCTCAACACTTCTTTCATTTTTTATTAGAATTTTTTATCAATTAACTTTCATGCCGATTAGTAATTTTGTAATTATCGCTTTTGCAAAGGTCAGTAGAACACATTATTCTGCCAGACACTTTTTTTTTATAAATTTAGTATTATACAAATTCTATTTTCAGTTATTTCTGAACCATTGCTAAAACTTAAATGGTCAAAGCATTAGAAAATTGTCACCTGTTGTGTTATAGGAAATCATGCATTAATGTACAATTTTCTTATATTACTTGTTTCTTCTTAGCATAATTGGAAGAACATCAAGTGCCTTTTCAGTTGGAAAATTCAAAGTTGGAATCCTGTCAGGAAAAGAAGAATATTTTAGGAGCATTTCGGTCTCAAGCGAGGACTTTTATTGCTCACAACAAAACGGTTACTTTATTGACAAAAAATAAATTAAAAAAGTTAAAGAAACGTGAGCCGCTTTCATATATTTTAAATAATTAAAGAAAAACATATATTATTTTAATTGGTGGTTTTGTTATTCTTATTTCAATCACTACCGACATGAGTCAGTTGGCATTTATTCACACATAATAAATTGTACACAATTATTCCTAAAAGTGGTATATTTTTGATCATATGTTCCATTAAGCTCTCCAGAATTAGCTTTTAAAATGCAAAAGATACTTCATACGTTCTCAGGAAAGCTTACTATATAAGTTTCAGCCTTCATGCAGCTATAAAATGAACGTTTGTAAATTTTCCTTTCATTTGCATATTTTAAACCCCTCATTTTTCTTTACTGACGGAATTATTCACTCATTTCTTGGTAACTTTAAAGAGCGATGTTGCAAATTCACACCAAAGGAATGTTTACTTAAATTTCAACATTTCTCTCTTTATATTCATTGTATCTAATCTGAGTCTCTCTCTCTCTCTCTCTCTCTCTCTGTGTCTAAAGAGAGTAATGTAACCCATTAGTGTTGCAGTAAAGAAATCACATACAGACAGTCTTTTTCTCTCGTTCTGTCTTTCATTAATTTAATAGACTTGGGTATGTGATTTTCCCCTCTCTGAACTTTCTTTCATTCTCGTGTTTGTAATTCCTTATTGCCACAAATATTGCTTGGAATTATGAGT
Source organism: Typopeltis vanoorti (assembly GCF_054136105.1). Lineage (NCBI taxonomy): Eukaryota > Metazoa > Arthropoda > Arachnida > Uropygi > Thelyphonidae > Typopeltis > Typopeltis vanoorti. Next base: position 54,443,843 of record NC_143565.1, read on the forward strand.
GGCTTTCCACATTGAAATAAATGGGAACTTACTTCGTCTTCTATCCTAATATCCTGCTGAAGGACTGGTATTGATCAACAGCTGCATGCTTAGAGGAAAGTAATGTTGTACAGACAGTAGACAGTAGCAAATTAGGGAAAAAAATAAAGAAAGCTCGGGATAAAACACAATATATTCACAATATGAAAAAGGAAGGAAATGCAAAGAAGATACGGACATTGAAAAATAAAAAGACTCCAGTAAATGGAGGAATGTGTTAGAGTGAATGCTGTGAAAGGTGAAAGACTGAGCATACTTATTGGACTCTTAATAAGTACAATTAACACCGTAGACTAAATTATTTTATTCTCCTTTTACCTCATAAATGCGCCTGTTTTACAAGAAATTAGTCTTAACGTTTTTGATAAATTTGTGTTTTTGAGAAGTATTATTTCATATAGCGATCATAAGAAACATTTCATATTTCGTATTTGGAATTTGAATATTTCCAACATGAGATGTGGGACTGCTTTTAATTTCTATAATGATTTACCAATATTTATAAGTGCTACTGTCTTTCCATTTGCATTCATTGCATCGCTGCAAGTTTGCAATAGAACTGATTCAAAGTGAACGTATCTTGAAGCTTGAAATTAGCTGCCCTTCAAAGAGAAGCTTGCTCTTTCTTATGCAGAAGGGGTTGCTTAGAAGATGCGAAGATGTAACTTGCTCTTCTGCCAATTTCTCTGTTGGGGTTGGTTCTAATTACGGTTGTAATAACTAACAGCAGCTGACTATATCAACTTCTGAAAAGAGTCCTTGTAAAGGTGTTCCTCCCACCCTGTGTAGGATTCGAACTCAGTTCGAATCCAGAAATTCGCCTTTAGTACAAAAGTACAGCAATAGATCAGTGTTAAGACAAAACGAAGGTTAGTAACACTGAAAAGGTCTACAGTTGAATTTGTTGAAAATACTGCTAAAAAGGCAGACTTATACAGCGACGAATGGATAAGATCAAATAACGATTAGTCGTCTAGTGTTAGATTGACAAACTAATGATGAATTGATTACTTCTCGATTTTAACAGATTTCAAAGAGAGCGGGATAAATGGCGGTATTGCGAAAGAGAGTGGAGCGAGTGAGTTGATAATAACAGCTCATTAATCAATCCTGTTGGACTCAGTTAAACTGGAAGAGTTTCTAGTTCCCCTCAGCCACTACGTCGGATCTGTGATTTGTAGGTAGTAAGCAGCTGGTAGGGTGAAACATAATAATAATAATAATAATAATAATACATGAATAGAAAGCAGTTTATCCTTTTAATTACTTCTCCTCACATATGAGCCAGCCTGGTTGACCGAGTAGTTAGTGTATCCGCTCTTCTTCAAGAGGCCGCGGGTTCGAATCCCACAAGGAGCATGGATGTTTGTGATGGTTCTATTAACTGTTTGTGGAAAGAGCATCTGTGAGATCATCTTCCCGTTTATTTTAGGCCTGAAGTGGGTTGAAAAAGTTTCATATTTGGTCTTCAGAGCAAGGTTTCTGGACTATGTAAAAATAATAAAAAATACCAAAAATATATTTAAACTTATTTATAAAAAAATATAAAAATTCCTTAGCCCACCCATCGTACTATACATTTACAAAAACCTTACATGGGTGGGTAGGTATCATGCAAATAAAACCAACAGTATTGTAAGAGTAGGTAAGAACTATTAGTAGATGAATCAATTCTATTAAGACGAACAATTTTATGTTTCTTATATCATGCGAGGAAGTATAAAACAGAATGCAATCCTTGTAAGAAAGTGTTAGAAAGAAGAGCTAAAAACACTCCATCTATCAGTATTTACTAAAGAAATAATTCTACAGAATTATGGAGTTTGTTAGAATTCTCTCGTAAGAACGATGGAAATCGTACGTAATTTCAAACCATTATATTAAAACTTTTTTTTATTTAAATAACCTATTCTAAATAATTCATTCCCGTTGATGAGACATCAAAAAGCTTTTTATTGGTGATTAAATTATTTAAAATGTTGAAATATAAATGCGACGAGAGACTGAAGTTTTGAATGCGATAGCAATATGGGATCCCACGGATCTTGCTTCTGGCTGGTAATTCCATATTTATAACTATTATAATTATTTTACTATTTTCTTCAAAATGAGGAATTCAATTTTCATCGATAGCGAACTATATAACCGCGAGTACTGGCTATATATGTGATTTACGCTATGCGCACTCTTTAAGCCCATAAATTATTTATGCACACCCTGTTGATCTTGTACTACGGCATTCATCGGGTCTCTGAGATCACGAATTTCATTTCCCCCCCCCCCTCCAAACCACGCCATCTTTCGAAAAACACGTTCAGGAACTGCGAATATTTTAAAATGCGAATGAAAATAAAATATCCATGAGTATCATTAAACTCGTCTCGAGTGTGCGCAGTGATGTTAGAAACGAATGTGTTCTTCTATTAGCTTTTATTGCGTAGTGGTATCATGTGTTTATTATATTCACTGCGAAATAATCTTTCCTTCCTTGGCATAAAAGAGTCAATCTATCACGCTGTTAGCCGAGACGTATATTTCTTTCCAAAATATGATTTAATAACGTCGAGTTAGCAATCCACGTTAATGGTTCGGTGTGAGGCAACGGAATGCATCGGGTACGTGGAATGTTTCATTTTGCCACGGACGGAGGAGTCAGTGGGTAGAAAACGCACACTAACGTGATCTTTATTTCATGGAAGGAAGCGAACAGTCGAAAAAAAAGGGGAGGAAGATGTTAGAATGTGTTCGGTTGTAGAATTTGAACTTTGCTGATCGAAGCTATGGAAGACGAAAACGTGCAGACAATTACTCGTTCCACTACACGAAGCGTAGGGTAGCGCACGTGATGTAAAGAAAGCAGGCGAGATACTTCTTCCTCTGTGTGTGTCGTAATTCAGAAACAATGCGGAGTTGACGAAAGTATGTCACGAGCTGGTTTTCAGCCTCTAAAATCCGCCGAAACTGAAAAGTTCTGGATCTTCGCTGATTTTTCCCGTTTGTTGATGTTTCATGTGAGTTATTCTAGAGGGAATAGTTATTTCTGGGGTAGGAAATTCTATGGTATATGTAAGGAAATCCATTCTTCCTTTTTCTGCCTTCATCTTTCCTCCAAGAAATCTGCTACATCAATTTGTCTGATATTCTCTAAATGCAATTTCTGGTAAGTTGTTTCCGTCCGATGGCAAATTAACAAAAGATTAAGGCATCTCTCGTAGTTGTGTAACTGAGCTCTTTATTAAAATCAGTTTAGAATTGAAAATTTAGAATTATAAAAAAAGTTTAGTGTTGGGTTGACTTTGGCTGCGAAGTCAGTGCATTATGTCTATTGACGGTGCATGTTTTCTGGATGGTAACTGTTTCGACTTGTTTTCCCTTTCAGTCGTTTCCGACCGTAGGTGACTTTGTAGTTATTGCCCACAAAGTATTCCTGGTGTGATTTTTACAGGGTAGTTCACCATTGCTTCCCCAATCCTCCAATTTTATCCGGACTCGGGACTGGCATATGGCTGGAACGTATTCCTGACTGTGATCCGTGTGTGTGTTCACGGGGCAGGTTTGCCTGTTCTGATGGACGAAAAACCAGTTTCCGGCTGAAAAAAACCATACCTCTGTATGAGACCGGCTAACTCACCTTTAGTCGAAAGAGACCAGATAAAGGTTCCTCACTTCACTGACTGGAATCGATCCCAGGTCTTTCTGACTAAAAGGCTTCGTCCATACTGACTGATCTACGGAGACTCGGTAACCGTTTTGGGCAGTAAACATTTCCGGCACAGAGAGAGAGAGAGAGAAACCCCTCAACTTCCGTATGAAACTGATTATCTCACTTTAGTTGTTTGCCAAAGAAAAATATGAAAGAAGACTATGACTTAACGACGCTATTAGACTACTTCTAAATATTTTTTGTTTCTTTCGGACAATGACTTGTCCAAATAATTCATAAAATTCTGTTATGAAGGGAAACGAACAAATATTTACTGAATGGGAAACAAAAACTGAGCAAAGTCTATTCTTAAGAAGGTGACTTCACACATTTCAGTCATTTCTATCATTTGGTCGCATTTCAAAGCTCTTTTTATGCCATCTAAGCGTGTTCTCAGTTAAGGTAACATCAATGTTGTCTTCGGATTTTTTCGTGTTGTTCTTTTCGAATTGGTGCCATCCACTCTGCCAACATACTTTTGGAGATTCGGAAGACGTCCTTAAAGTAATTTATTCTTCAGCATTGACTTCCATTTGCTGTAAGTGCTCGGATGTGTCCACTCTTTGATCTCGAAGAGTCACATGCATTCAAAAAACGACTCTTCCTTTTCTGGATGCACTTTAAGGCTTAATCGAAACGAGACATTGATTTCTGATAAGGAAACGTTCCTGCACCATTAAAACGATCGCATCAGTTGCCAGTGATAATAACCACTCTCTCCACTCCAGTCACCTTTTTATTGCACTTTATTGGGAGCTCCTTCTCCTTTATGGAGAGATATTAAACGAACTTGACGTTCTCCCTGGGCGCCAGGTGGCGCTGATGAAAACAGTTACACCCCTCACTCTCTCTCTCTCTCTCTGTCCCCGTTTACTTCCTGAACGGCTTGTTTATAGGGGTAGGAATTTTGCCCATTAACTTGATCGCTTCCTGCGGGACTCTCCTTTCTACTGTTCGGGATCATTCCATAAATTTGGTCAGCAGAGTCTGAAATCACAAACACGCCATCCGGATACGTTGTGGGTGTCTCGAGCAATACAACATTATCTGCCTCTGAAGCCTGCATGCTGTTACAACATAACTCGTGTTTTCTTCCCTCTACATCATCCGCTTCTTTTGATAGCCCGTATCGCCACAATTTTTCCTAAATAATCGAAAGGCTTCGTCTACCAATGACGTCATCAGATAATGATACTCCATTAGAGTGAATCTGAGCACGTCCTTTATCTCTCAATATTTACATGTACCTACTCCAGGTGAACACACACACACACACACACACACACACACACACACACACACACACACACACACACACACACACACACACACACACACACACACACACACACACACACACACACACCCTGGAAGGCCTGGAAAACAATGCAACGAAATTGGATATTGAATTTTCCCCTCTTCTCTTTCGTGCATCCTTTGTTATTTAATCTGTGGAGATTCTTTTTTCCGCAAAAATGAATTAACATTATAAGAATGGAAAGCAATTATAGTTCTTGTCGATTCCTTATTTAATTCAGTGGATGGTTTAAAAAAACAAAGTTTTTATTAAATTTGAATACACGAAGATCTTTATTCAACTGAGAATGATGAAATAATAAACACGTGGTTTGGTTACATAGCAGCAGCTTATGTTGTATAAATTGAATTACATGGAAACCTTTCTGAGACATTTTCTAGCACTTTCTAGGATTTTTAAACAACTCGTAGAAGAAACAAATTTCTTAGAGTTTTTATTATTTATTTCTTCGTCACGACCTGACCGATTACAGATGATTATACCTCTAAATCTGTTTTAGAGAGCGGAGTGTAATCAAACCAATAAATGCGGAATTCTCGTATCTCACGTTGTATTCCAAAATTCAAGATATAAGGATTCCTTATGAGGTTGTCAATATTCCTTCATGAGATGGCCTCTTCAGAAATGCATTCTTTCAATTCATTAAGTGATTTTAGTAGGACAAGGAATTAATCCTTTTCTTGAAGCTGGAGATAATAAATTTGCCGATGAAGCCATCTCCTTGCCAGAAGGAGAATTGCTGCTTTAGCCAGAAACGATATCCTTTCTCCATACCGCATTACATTTGTTTTGTTACTACTTCCAAAGAAGTATTCGCGATATGAGGTCAAGTCTTCAAGGAACGCCCAGTACACATTCCTTGGAAAGAAATTAACGGACACCACAGTGTGAGAAACAAACAGCCATAGCTTCCAGCTAATGAAATGTAGGAACTCTTTTCCCTGTGAAGACTGCAGTAATCATATGGACATACTTTCCACAAGATACGATAGCGATCAGTGAGGATTCTGGACCATCGTTCATGTTGAGATGTAATGAAGTCATGCACTTTTGTGGGGGTGAACGTCCCTTGACTTCACCCGACGCTCTTGTTCATCCTACAAATGTTCAGTAGGATTGAGATCGAGGCTCAATGGAGGCCAGTCAAGTGTGGTGATGTTCAGGTCCGCAAACCATGCGGTAACAGCAAGTAGCCTTATGACACAGTGCCCTGTATTACCGAAAGAGACAACGGTCAGTTCCGTAGAAACACCACAAAGTAGGAAGCATTGCATTGTCCAGAATGTTCAGATACCTCTCAGTGTTCAATGCTTGTAGTATCACAAACAAAGGTCCGAGGCCAAACCAGGAAACACAGGACCATATTTCACAGCTGGAGTTACGCTCTCTAATAAGTGACTGGGCATTCGCTACATCTGTTTATCTGCTCAATAGATGGTGTAGCGTGATTCGTCGCTCCGTAACACATCTTTTCAAGCCTTCATTTCCTACTGTATACACGCTCTTTGCACCACTGAAGACGACCTATACTGATTTAGATAATGTTGGGCTTGCATATTGCGGCCCTACCATGGAAACCCATTGTGAGCCTCGGTTCCGAATGTTTTTGTGCAGATTCGTATTTCAGTCGATGACTGGAACTCCGCATTGAAGATGTCAGTCGATGAATGACAGTTTTTGCATATTATCCTTTGTAGCACCCTAAGGTCACGTCGGTGAGCGTGGTTAGTCGCTCACTGCAAGTAGCACTTGCAGTTGACTTCCTGCACTTCCATCTCAGTACGGTATCACTGATTGTTGTTTGTCAACAATTTGGCAAACATTAGGCCTGCAACATGGCATTTTATCACAACGCTTCTTTCAAACTCCACCAGTTCTCTTCTCGCAGCCATTTCACCCGAAGTGAAATGATGCTCCCAAGCCCTTTGACTTGGAAGCATCATATTCCTCCACTTTATACCGGCTCCAAATACGTGACTCGTTACATGGCACAATGCACCTTGCCCATGGTATTGGTGTCCATTCACTTCTTTCCAATGAGTGTATTTAAAAATAGACACATAAATTCAACAATTAAACTAAATAGCGAGGATTCTTTTCTATCATTTTATTCATTTTATATATTTCTTGTTTTTTTTTACATAATCCGGAAACCCAGCTCTAGGGACCAGACATTGACCGCTTTCAAGCCGCCAATAATCAGCGATTGTGGTCTCACCTCGGGCAATGAAATGCATCTCACATTGAAAGACAAAAACATTCATTCCCTCTGCAGGGTTCGAACCTGCAGCCTGTTGATGGCATAACGGGTATGTTAACCACTAGGACAACAAGAAGTTAGGGAAATGGATTATTGGGATAGTACATACAAGTGTTAGTACTAGTTGTAGATATTAAACATGATCTCCAGTAAGTAAAATGATAACAATCATCTACCACCTAAAGACATCCATAAAACATAAATGTCCATTATGGATTTCGAACCCAAGGCATGTTGGTTCGAGAGAGGAGATATGCTAACCACTCGTCCGCCCAAATAGATATCTGGATACAGTATCGAATAGAACCAGACATGGAAACAATTTTAAGTCAGTTCTAATAATAATCCGATTAGTTGTTTTCATAATGATTACAATAGTATTCGTAATAAATTAGTTTTAATATATCTCGCAGATTCTCAGCTTAGCTGAGATGTGAGATGGAGCAGCAGAGAATGACCTTCCTACGAGAATGACCTCGTAAGAGCTGAGCAATGACTCCCTTAACCATTTTATGGGGATAAAAACATTATCCCTCATTTAATTTTAAACACACTTACTTTTAAATTTAAAAGCTGTTTAGTTGTTTTTATGTCTAGAAATCTAATTCAGATTACGGTGGATAAGAATAAAATGTTACATCTCTTGTTTGAAAATTCGTCACTTTTTATCTGTGCTAAATGTCGTGATAGTGGAATTGTTTATTGTTTATTATTATTATTATTCACATCACGTATATAAATTATACATATTATACTATTCAACTTGTATAATTATGACAATATTTCACAATACAATTCAATGCACAGTACAATGTTACAAAATAAAATTCGAGTACTATCATATTCTGTTGGTACTAACGCTTATTATGGCTATTATTTTATTATGGTTAATAAAAAGTTCTCATATATGCAAGTAGAATATAATATATTTCGAATGGTTTCAAAGTTATGATAAGTAATTGGTTCAGAGCATAGGTTCCCAAAGTGGGCGGTGCCGCCCCTCCCAATGGGCGCTGAAGCCTTCTAGGAGGGGGGGGTATAGTGGGATCAGAAGCATTTGGGGGCGTTCAGGCGGTCTAGGGGTCAGTGGCTCTTTATAGAAGAAATTAATAATATATATTTAAAAATTAATTATTTTCGTGATTTTGCGATTAGATAATAATTTAAAATTTAAATATTGAATTTTAATTTACCTTATGCCCGTCTTACACCATCAATTTTTTTATCAATTTTCTATTTCAATTATTTAATCATTTGAAAATTTACCATGTCAGATAGAATAGATGTCAATTTTCTATGTCAATGAGAAAATTGAACGTGTCATACAGGATATTGTAATTTTTTGCTATTGTAAAAATTGATCGTGCTATACAGGCTTTAGTCTATCCACGCAGCAGACGAGTCTTAACTATTAGTATGTCGGTCAACTATTACGTAGGTAATTCACTCAATTCAGCTTGTTTTGACAGGAATATGAGTGCTTGCAGTGACTTGTTCAACGCACGAGTACGATGGTATCGCAAACAAGTCAATGCATGCAAGTCGATTCGGGCTAGATTTCAAATCTATAAATACTAGTGGTTTAGGAATAAGTTATTTTTTGTGTGCTTTGCCAACAATCATCAGTCGAAAGTGTAATAGATAAGTGGAGTCATACAAAGTGTAAATTATATCTTTTATTTTGTGAATATTTTTGCAAATTTTATTACTTCATTATGTCTGAATATAAGAAAAAATGTCGACAGTACAGTATTGAGTATTTGAAATATGGTTTTATTCAAACTGTTATAATGGGGGGGGCGTTACAAAATTTATGTCTTGCAAAGTGGGCGGTGGCCTGAAAAAGTTTGGCACCCTATGGTTTAGAGTAATGTAAGTTAGTTAATGGAAATATGTGTAACCAAGAGCCGTAGCCATACTGGTTACTAGAAAAGTAATTAGCTTAAAACAGACACTGAGAGTCCAGGGACCGCATTCCTTACCAGTTATAATAATGTACATGTTGATATTTTAATTCCTAATTGAATGAACCAATTTGTAAAGCAATACCTTAATTGGTTATGATATATGAGTTATAATGATCTCTTATACTATACGTTTAAAATAATTGTCAACATTCTTTAATCCCATACGGTAGTTTCTAAATCTTTTTCTGAATACATATTCTGAGGTTATAGATTTAATTTCATTCTGAAGTTTATTATAGCTACTCGCTGCAATGTACTCGAAAGATTTATGAAAAATTTCTTTGTTAGCCTTAGGTACTTCCAGCGTGTTTCGACCGCAGCGCAATCCATAGTCTACATTATATACCAAGAAACTTTCAGTGTTTCTTTTTACATATAACAGACAACCATAGAGATATAGTTTCTGAAATGGTAGAATATTATGAACGATATACAGATCATTGGTTGAATGTACAAAGTCGGTAGTAGTTATGGCTCTAATTATTCTGTTTTGTATTCTTATTAATGAAAGCAGATTGTTATAATAGTCTCCTACCCAACAGGTAATGCTATACTGCAGTGAAGAATTTACCCAGGAATAGTGTAAACATCTTAAGAATGCTGCATTTACAAATTTTTTAACATACTATATTCTGTTAATTATGAACCTAAACTTATTTGTGAAGAAAGTGGTGTGGGAGTTCCACTTCAAATTGCTATCGATATGGAGGCCCAAATACTTGACGGTTTTTGTTTTTTTTGATTAAGCTACATCTACAATTTAGAGTATCACTACATTTCCTTTCATGCCATTTTATAGTTATACTGTGATCTAATTTGTCTGTTAATATAAAGTACATATATCTCGTTTTGTCGGTATTAATGTTAAATCCGTTGTTGCTAAACCATATACTTAGTTTTAACATATCGCTATTAATCCGATTTTTTATCTTCTGGGGTTGTTTCGGTGTATACTAAAGTCGTATCTTCAGCAAAGGATATCATTTTGCCAAAAAGTTTGTATATAGATCATTAACATATATTATGAATAGGATGGGTCCTAGTACCGACCCTTGTGGGACTCCGTATTTTATTATGGTTGTTGTGCTTTTAAATATATCATAGCTGATATGTGAGATGGAGCAGCAGAGAATGACCTTTCTACGAGAATGACCTCGTAAGAGCTGAGCAATGACTCCCTTAACCATTTTATGGGGATACAAACATTATCCCTCATTTAATTTTAAACACACAAAATTAAATTTAATTTTGTGAATCAAAAATTAATTTTAAAATAGCCAAAAGTAGAAGCTTATTTACTTCTTCTAAAAAATGTTTTAAATCTCACTGAATACCGGAACCAGCAAAGAACGTCTGTTATTTCACATACAATTTTTCTGCTACATTTCATTGATCTTCTTTTATCTGTTGCATAGCTTAGATGACAGGAGGATGACGTTCCTCTTTCTCCTTTGACATATATTACGTTGTATAAAAACAGTAAAGCAGGAAGAAACTCGGAATATTGCATTATGACGAGAGTTTTTTTTTTAAAAAGTTTATAAGAAAACTTGATAGAGATAAGCTGAAATGATGTCTCAGAAACAGGATGTTCTTCTACTTCAATGTTGCTTTTAGCGATAGGATCGGAAATCTATAAATAACTTTTAAAAAAGATTTCCTGACTTCTCATCGTCAACTATTCGAATCTAGGAGCATTATAAACCCTTTAAATAATTATATTATTAATATTAATAATCATTATCAACTTTCACCAAGAGATAAAAGCTCCATCTCGGATGACACTGCAAGAATTCCATGAATCAAAAACCCACCTGCCTACACACAAACGCATACTATGATTTTAGAATACTCACACTCATATCTCTTCACCACATCCTCCCTCTCTCTCTCTCCAATTATTTATTTTAATATTATTTTATTTTTATATTTCCAAACTATATCCATATATTTCCGATTCATAATCACAAATATCAATCATTATTAAGTAACCAGTTAAAGCGATATTAATATTAATATTAATATCAGTTATCATTAAAATTAACAATGAATTATTCATAATAACATCCAATCATGTTCAAGGTAAATATCACCATTTATTTACCACTTTTATATTCTACGAATAAGGAATAAATAATGAAGACTAAATCAAGATTCTGTTTTATTTCTACAAAATGCAATTATTTGCCTTTATATGTTTTCTTCAATAATACTCACAATTTGATCGTGATTTTGACAAGCTGAAATTTCTCTCCATGGTGGACACATTTGACATTCATATTATTCATTCATTAGTTTAAAATCCTTCTGTATTAATTAAGAAGAGAAAACGAAAGAATGCAAGCTTTCCTTTAGTTGTATAACTAATCACATCTTAGAAAACGCACACTACAGCACATGTTTCTCCTATGCAGTACTGAAAACCCCCATGATTTGTATACGGACTACACTGGTCTTTCAGTACTCTTTTGAAGTGATTAAATATGGGAATTGTGTTAGAATGCCTTGGTTTCTATGATAGATACATGCATTGGCTTTAGCCCTGACTGCTATGCACTCATGAGCAAAACATTACGATTACCTACCTGGTAGTGTGAGCGTGTTAGGTCTCCTCTGTTCGAGATAATCTCTTGAACACGTCTTGCAATTCACTCCATCAGACTACAGAAGGTGTCCTGAGGTATTCTGGACTAACCAGAATAGAATAATGAACGACGCACTAGCGTCACCCAGCGAATGATGCGTTCCATATGATCCTCACAAATGTTCGATGTAGCACATGGAATGAGTGGATATTCTCTTCGAACCATTCTTTCACAATGTGAGACTTCTGACACGGGGTTGTTATTTTGTTAAACGAGTCCAGATCCATCTGAGCTCAAACAATCCCAGGTAAGAATTGGCGGTAAAGGTGTGTGTTTAGTGACGACCATGAGAATAATCTCGATACCAGGAGACGCCACTATCAGTCTATTTATGGTCAACGCTGGATGGTCATCATGAGTGTACAAAATATTCTCCGCTCAAAATCCCAAAAGTACACTTATCTATAATAAATAAATCTTCCGTTTCATGTTATTTATCTATTGTAAATAACGCATGTTGCTACTTAACATATTTAAACAAACTTAAAAAAATAATAACAATTTCCCCCTCTATCTCTTTCTTCAAATATTACTTCTTGCGGCAATCGTGTTAATTCCCGTTTCTATTTTCTCTCTTTCTCTCTCTCTCTCTCTCCGATTTCTCGTACTTCGAATAAGACAAAACGATTCCTGGAGAGAGAGAGAGAGAGAGAGAGAGAGAGAGAGAGAGAGAGAGAGAGAGAGAGAGAGAGAGAGAGGATACTAGTTGTCTTAAGATAATTATCTTCAGCATCCTTTGCACTTTTTTAAAGAATTTTCGAGTTTAAATCGTTTCCCTTGCGCCGGTGACGTCATCATTAACATGTCAAGAGGCGCTGCGTCTGTAATCAGTTACATCGAACCTCGAATATCTGAAAGTGATGTTAGATAATTTAACACCTCACCGTTCGCACTCGGATACGGCACCAAACTCCTCCCATCTTATCATTCATCGCACGTTTACTGGAGTTTAAATGATGCGTCAGAAATTCTTTATGGATCAACTTCAGTATCTTAATTAAAATACGGGAGAGAGAGAGAGAAGGAGGGGAAAAAATGAGTTCCTAATTAAGTGGAAATGTGCATAAGTGTACTGCTAGAAAGAATGAGGGGAGAGATTATAATTTTTATATTGCTAGATATTTGTGAGAGAAACTAGCCGCCGGTAATTAGTCTACAACTCTGGTTTTCACTTTAGCAGTCGCTATTGACAGAACTCGCATGCATTCAAACCTTCCGACAGCGAACTTTGTAATAATTTTGCAGTTACGGACTGTTGAAAAGATTTTAGCTTTCATTCGTGAATGCAAGTACATTTCTGCGCACTAACTACATGGTTACGTAAATGAAAATTAAGGTTAGAATGTAATCTGAAAAGAAGTGAATTAAGTAATTGTAATAAGTGAGTCTTAACAGCTGGATATGATTCTTGAACATTAGCACTTAAATTGCATTCGTCATCAAAATAGAAACCACCTCTGCATTACAAACATGTAATGCGGGAAAGCTACATTGTACGGGGCATATAATTCTTTCTGAAAAATACAGTGAGAAGGTTACAAACATGGGTCGAGAAAGTGTAGTTATTTGATTATAGCTTGGTATTAAGCGAGGAAAGGAAGATTCTTATCCGATAGTCAAGATAATTTCAGTTATTAGGTGTTAATGTTTATGTTTTTAGACTGTATGCACCATCATCATTTCCTGAAATCAGTAATGTTCTAATTTCGTTTAAATCAACTTGTATTTTCAAAAATTTGGACTCCATGTGTTGAATCAATATAATTGGATTATATTGGTTCAACAGACACATACACATATCGATCGATGTAGTACGAAGAAAAGCTATCGACTTAGATATTTCGGAGGTGAATATTTTTTGTTGTTTTTCTTCTTTTTCCAATATTACTTAGTTTTTTTTTTTTTAACTGGTAGAACTCTGCACTGTGCATATAGCTTAATAATAGAGGGATACAGAAATATCTGGTTCATTATTGTGGCCTGATGCACCTCATAGGTGTAAAGAGAAATAAGCAAGCAAACATAGGGAAATCTGGTTCAGTAGTTCTACGGAATTATTATTGGTTTCATTATGCTTTCTAGTTCCTTGGACAAATGTATCTGCACAAATGTATCTATTTAGTAGGGATGGAATCGAAGTTTTTTGTGGTGTGTGTGTGTGGGGGGGGGATTTGAAAAAAAAAACACCATCGCCGTTTGAGACCAGTTCATTCTTCTTCAGTTGAAAGGTAATTATGAAAGTTCCTCGCCTTCTAAACAGGATTTGAATTCTGGTTTTTCTAATCCAAGGACATGTGCCTTCTGACAAAGTTTCCAAAATTCTCAGATGAACTTGTGATACTGTTTCCCACAATTATAATTGTAGCTCGTATTCTTCCGACGCAAGAAATAGTACAGCGTAGTAATAGTAGAATTCCATAACATATCAACATATAGCAAAATATATAACCACTTCTCTAATTACGAATAAATCTACTAGCTCAATTTACAATTCAAACTGTACTCTCATAGACAGAAAATGCTGACAAAAAATTACCCGCATGCCTCGTACGGGTAATTTATGAAAGGCAATCCTCGAAAACTAACCTGACTAAAAGCTTCTTTGATCTATGATTATTGACAATGATACAGACTTGTCTTCAACCATTACAAATACTTTCCAGTGCTACTATTCCCTAGTACAAGCGGTGAGGCGGTCTTACACTGGGCGATGAAGTTCATCTTCAATCTAAAGACAATCACAAATATCCATGCCCAGGGCGCGATTCGAACCCGCAGCCTGTTGGTTGGAGACCGGGTACTCTAACCACTCGGCCAACTAGGCAGGCAGCTGTAATCTATAACTGGAACTGCATGAATAAATAGCTCTCTCTCTCTCTCTCTCTCTCTCTCTCTCTCTCTCTCACACACACACACACACACACACACACACACACACACACACACACACACACACACACACACACACACACACACACACACACACACACACACGCACGCACGCGCGCACGTTTGATGATGAAGAAAGTTTCATGCGTGTTATTGCAGGGTCTTCTTCTTCTTCCATGAATTGCATCCCATAAAATAGGCAAACTGTCTTTAAAACACACAAAATTAAAAAAAGTCATAAAATGTCTTCATACGGTTGGTTTCTTAGGTAATTATTCCAACCAGTTCAACCTAACCGATCCTAAACCAATGTCTCCAATACTTAAGAGCATTCTCATTCAGATCTATTTCTATTTCTTTTATTTTCTCACATCTGTTCAAAGCAATCGATTTGAGAAAAAACCATATTCCCATAGGAAATAGGAATTTTATGTAAATAATTTTGAATGTATTTAAATATTTGAAATATTGTACTACTTTAATTTTATCTGCTTTCTAATTCCATCACCTGTTATACCTGTTTTGGAAACAGTTTGGGACACGGCAATACTAATCGTGCAATTTCTTTTGACTTTTTTTCTCTATTTTACTACGACCACAGCTGAATACAGGAGCTATCATAATGATTAAAGTAGATGGAAGTGCCTTCGTTATCTTCCGCTGAAAAGTATAAAAAAAGGACGGCACACTAATCAAAATGGTCATCTCAGGTGGAGAGATTTTCAGCAAGGTCTTTCCATAAGGTCGAATCGATTTCGAAAGGAAGAAGAAGATGAAGGTCTTTATTGATTAGATTAACTTTTTTGTTTGCTTCTATTTTCCTTGATTCACATAAAATGAAGAATATCTTTTTATTGCCTTTTCATTGCTATCTCCTTTAGGCATTCACCTCGTACCTCTCTTTTTCCCAACTATCCCACCAACGCTTAATTACAAGGTCATGAAGCATGAAGTGAAAAGTCGATAAAATTAATGATGAAATAGATAGTTATGTCATGTGCTCCGTGTTTTAGGTGATGCTATGAAATTGCTGTTTTCCATAGAATTCAGGCGGAGAGACTCTTAATCTGAATTTAAGAAAACTTTTTGGAACTAATTATTAAAACAAAATGATTTGAGAAGTCATCAACTAGGTATTATAATTTAAAATTCTTGAGAGAAAAAATTAATACCGATAAAGCTCTTATGATATTTGCATGAGAATATCTGTTTCTTCTTCTAAAACGTGAACTAAAATTCATTTCCATCCATCATAATAATGCTTGTGTTGTTCTATTTTGTTCTATTTAACTATTATTTGGTCATGTTTTTCCATTTCTACGTAAAAATTCTCAAATGTAATGAATTCCTATCAGTAAACTCTTGTTATACATCAACGGTTTCGTATGGCTTCCATCCAGACAGAGTAATCTAAAGGGGTAAGGATCTAGCTGGCTAAAGCCTCCTCGGCTAATCCGAATGCAGGAAGTGATCTTCCAGATAGTTCAAAAATGCGGATGCATCTCCATCATGATAGAAATATGGAAATCTGAAGGAATATTACGCGAAATGTCTGTCGGTTTGGTTTGCAAACAATTAAGGTACTCTCTCTCTCTCTCTCTCTCTCTCTTTCTCTCCACCTAGACGATTTTTGAATATATATATATATATATATATATATATAGAAAGTTTTGAAAACCAAGAAGAGTAATCGGATCTTACTCCACCTTTGCAAATTGCAGAAATTGCAGTACTTGCAGGCGCAAACTTGACTGACTTGTCTGTTTGCTTACTTGGGAAAATGGATTAAAAACCTAGCTTATAAAATTGCTTGGCATCTTTAACATATATATATATATATATTGTTTTGCTTACTTGGGAAAAAGGATTATAATCAAGTATAAAATTTCTTGGTATCTTTAATGTATTTTACACCCAAAGTAAAAAAAAAAAAACTTTCTTCATCTTTCTCTCATCCAGAGATTTTTATTAGGAAGGTCAAGCACCTTTTTGTCTACTTGTATATGAGATATATATGGTTTCTGCATTACTTCAACCTTGGTATCTCACCCGGGTCGGGTAGTGGCCCTTCCCATTATGCATTGCATTATACCCGTCCGAAAGGGGGGGGGGGTGCTTTGCATTATGGGATACATACTAAGGCAAGTGATATGAAGTCATTAGCCTCTATATACAAGTAGTTCAGACGTGAATATATTTCACGCTTCACGCGCAAAACTTTGTTTTGCTTACTTGGGAAAAAGGATTATAACCAAGTATAAAATTTCTTGTTTAATTTCTTATATATATATATATATAGTCACAAGTCACTGGTTCTCAACAAATCCACATCATACTTTATCAAAACTGACGTTAAAAATGCGTTGCAAGTATTGCACGAAGAATTTTCACCAACCCATAAATGCTCAGAAGTTTTCACTAGACATTGCTTTATCGGTGAATGAAGTGCCTCTGCACACATCAGAACTTATGAACACCCAATGACAAACGTTCATCCGCAGTCTTTTTCTTTAAGTCGAGGGATTTCTTAAAATAGGAATCTACAAATGGTACAGATTTATGTAGCGCGTTTTTCACGGACATATTCTAATTTTTTTAATTGCAAGCGGTTCGGATTTTCGCCTGAGAAATCTGTTTCCAGGTATTCTACTCAAAACACGTTTTTTTTCTGTGTTTGTTTTGCGAACTTGAAGTTATTTCGAAGAGATTAACTTCAGTTTCACATACAAACGAAATGACCCAATTGTTGTAGACATCGTGAACCACATAAATTTCTTAGAAATCGCCATCGATAGTCGCAACAGAAGTTCTCTTGTTACCGTTACAAAAACCACCGTAAAGGAAATGGATATTAGTCCTTCTCATTTAAAAAGTCATCTTTTCAGTTAAAAACACTCGGTTAAACAGTTAGACTGAAGTTTGAAGAATTGCTGAACGCCCTATTATGAATTGAGTGGATTAGATATCAACTGAACTGAATGACCTGTCGTCATTTAATAATCCATTTCGGGATTCAAAGAACTGATTGAAAATAAAAACCCTCTCTATTTTTTTTGTTATTCGAAAAGAAGAAAAACATTTATCTGTGCTGAAATAACAGAGAGCATTAAACCTCATGTATATTATCTGTAATAAAACGGAGGTTCGCTTGTAAACTATTGATCTTTAAGCTCTCTTTTGTGACATTCTTTAATATGTTTTGAATCTTATTATTTTTTCATTAGAGATTGGTACTGAATGAGTTCGATTTATTTTAGTCACTTTCCATTCTTCTCTTTGTTGTCATTATGATCACTTCAAACTTGATAATCTCCTATTTTTTTTAATTGTTGTGTTTCTTAGTCAGGCTATCATTTTAAATTTCTAACTAATCGGAGAAATTGGATTTATCTATGACGTCATAACTTATGACATCCAGTTTTGGTAATTTGAATTCCATTAATTTTTGCGTATGATATTTTTAATACGTTGAGGTTTTTGCGCACTGAGTTTAGTGCAGATTGGGTGATCGGGGTTTTGGTATACAAAATGTGCACATAGATCGACGGCAACCAGACGTTTTTACCATTCTTCACCATCAAGAAATATCGAAAATAAGTTTGATGCTATAAAGTGATATGTTGAAGCTGAAAATATAAATTAGGTCAAAGTTTTGGATTTGGTTTATTTTTTATTAGATTTACGAACGAAGAAAGAACCTTTTTCTATTATCTTTATTCTTTTTCTATCATCATCATCATCTGGCATCAAACTTTTATTCAGCCGTTCCAAAAGATAAAGAAATGGACAAAAGAAGTAGCCATTTGCACTCATCCTAATTCTCTCGACAATGGTTGGAGAAGGTCATTGGAGAAGAGACCAATTAATTATTGATTTCTACCATTCTATAGCAGATCTTTAAGCCCACCATACCATCAAATTCAACGATTTGGAGACACTTTGCGGAAGCCTGAATGACTTGAAATTGTTTTATCATTTGTTTTTAGATTAAGGTTTTCAGATTATGTAACTCTTGGACCATCCAAGATACTTTTGAGAAAAATGAAAATTCTGAATATGATCGGATAATAAATTAGCAAATGGATAAAGTAATAAAAAAATTCACTAGCACTATCGAATTGCGACAAAAGAAGAAGCAGGATAGTTTGCCGTATACAACATCAGATTAGTAGTTTTATGATGATGTATGTCAAAAACCTAATTTTCAAGAAAATTATTTCATCATCATCATCAAATTCCTGCCATGTACCCTCAAGGGGTGTACAGAAAATTATTTTGTCATTTTAAATGGCTTATAATAGTCATGCTGAGTAGTAATATAGTTTCGCTTATTTGTTGTATGCTCATGTGACGTCATGCTTTTAACGTTTCCATGACAGCAACAGGCCCTACTAGTGAGCATATGACTCACGGCTTTTTTTTTTTTTTTTACCGTTATTCGAAAGATGGTGTCCAGAAATTATTTTTTGCTTAGTTGTCTGCTACTGGAACGTTGCTAATTGTAAGAAATTTGAATGGTTAATTCATTATTTCATTCCTAGAAAATAAAAATAAATTGACGATTTTACTGTATAGTAGTACTTACTTGACTTCTATTTTTAAAGAAAGTATGTTTCTTATAAAAGAAGCAACATTTATTCTAGTCCAATGAAAATGTAAAACCTTATCCATATTTTAACTATTTCACATCCATAATGTGCCATCAATTATTACTCTACAACCTCCATCACAGCCTCTTACATCACCATCTTCTCCATCAATTATGGAAAATCTCCTCTCATCATATGAAAGATCCACAAAATGATCTTACGACTGAAGGATGCCAATAGAGAACAAATATCAAGAAGCCTAAATGAGTACTGTAGAGCAATTGCTTTTAAAATTTCTGGTATAAAAGTGCCCACACGCTTGTGACTCACAAATGTAACCTATTCATCCCCTTCGTATTTTTCTTAACTGAATCTCACTTTTGAAGTAATGGAAACTTTCTATTAATTGACAAATTACACATCCTGAACCTTGAATTTCCTGCCGATTCAAATCACAGCTTTATTTACTTCCTACTCACTAGTGGATTACTACAAGTTCTACAGCCTTTCATGTTGGGAATTACCATATAAATGGATGACGTACAAGAGCATCCTTAGCATTGATCCTTTCGCATTGATCATCAACAAACAACTCTATACTGTGCTGCTGATTTCAAACCCTCTGGAAAAGTACATAAGGAACATAACCACATTGATCTGTTTACCACTGTCCATATGCGAATATTTAGTAAAACAATAAACATTTTGCGTGCAAGCTTCTCTGTATTAAGTCGATGACTGTGTTATCTTGCTTCCTTCATCAAAGAATAAGTTAAACCCTTTTACTATATTAAACTTACCACGAAGTCTGTTTTGTGTAATATTCATTCTGTTTTACAACTGCATTTGTTTTTAGGAATAACAAAAAGCTTTGTTTATAATTAAAATCCTCGTCAGAAAAATTTTAAAATAATAGTGCATGCATGGGTTAGGTTAAAGGTCAGAAAATGAGAAGAAATTATTCAAGGTGAGACCGGCAACGAACATGCGTAGAGGAGTAATTAAAGAGAAAGAAAATCAGGACTGTTTCGAGTCTAATTTTATTTGGATGACGATTTAATGTGTTTTTGCGCGTTCAACCAGGAAGACAAAGTTGCCAATACAAATCAACACGTCAATAAATATCTGGAGCAAAAGAAAAGGTAAATCGGACCGATGAGAATCAAAGCGGTATCATTAATATGTTAATATCATGCACTTCAATATAAATGAGAACATGATCAACTTGAGAACGTGTATTTTAAAGTAAGGAGGACTCGAGATTCATACTAATATATTCAGACAAAAATTCCTTTTTTTGTCTGAATGTCTGAATATATCTTTAGCAAAAGAGAGAAAACTTAGCCTTTAGGATACTGTGGCAGCTAAACGTATAACATATTTATGCCAAAAACGAAAATAAATTAGATTAAATTTACTTTTTATGATTCTTATTTATGAGTGTCACGAACTAACGAAAGAAGTAAAGAAGATTGACTTAGCGATTCTGAAGAACACTTTCATGTTTATTTTAAAATAAGATCGGCTGAAACACCCTTTAGAATATAAAAAACGCCCACAAGTATCAATTGCATAAGCACTTTTGTGTGTTTAGTGATATTTGGGTCAAATGTCAGTATTTAGAATCATGCCGAGAAGCTAAAGTCGTAAAGCGAATGTATTAGGTCTGTTAACTGACTCTGTTATGCAGTCTATCTGTATGTTTTATGCGGGGAGATGGACTGGAATTAGTGTTTTTGAGAACTAAAACGCTATTATCTCATTATGAGGTTGTCTAAAGGTTTCTCACGATCCATACGGATTCAAAGTCAATTCTTCGGAATGTCTCCATAGCTCAGTTGGTGTACGTTTTACATACACAATTTGTTTTCTATAAATTTAGTTCACTCAATCGCCGGCTAAACAGAGTAACGTCATGCTACCGAAGGTCATAGATTGGACTAGTTAAAAATGAATCCATATACTCTTCGGACAATTCTACAAACTGCTTTCTTCTAAATGTTTTTTTTTTCGTTTCTTTTAGTTGCTAGGAAACAGACTTCTTAGAAATATCTTGCAGAACATTAGGGTATTTTTTTCTTGCAACCTAACCCAAACTCTTCAGCAACGAGGCTATTTTTATTATCCTTAGCCTCGTTCCCACGAAACGTTCCCTTATTGCTGTCCTCTCTCTGATTTCAATACTTGGATGTAATCCGATTAAACATCTCGTCTGTCTTTTGGCAAATTCCCAACGTTTGCATCACTACAGTACAGAGAAAAAGAGGAAAAAAATGAGAATGCGACGTCTTATAACTAGTTATAAGAAATTTATGACCAGTAGTCGCGCTTGGCACAGCCTCCTCGAGTCGAGGAGATAGGGTAGTTAGAAAGCGTGGCGTTAGATTGGCACTGTGCCTTAATGGTCCGAAATCTATTCACACAACATTCAGTAAACCATTGCCAAATTGGTAACTTGGTTGAATCACGGACTGATTACTCTCGTTATTAAATTTCTCGCTGTTTCTTCAATAATTGGAAAATTAATTTAGATTAAATGAAGGTCGTTATTTTATACCTAAATGTGCATTATTGAGAGAGAGTTTTCTCATTAACTAGTACAAGAATGGCCCTTACAGCAGGTGTATTGGACACTATAAAAACATGCGACAATTACATTTTCTTGACAGCTGGATGAAAAGCAGGTGGGCCAAAAGTGAATAAAAATAATTTTTATATATTTGCGTATTTCAATCAACTTCAATACTATACAGTGTATTACACCCAGTAAATTACTTCAGGATTTTAGAATATCAGCTCCTGAGTGAAATATATGAAATAAACAAACACCACACTAGATGGCGCTGTCCTACATCGTTTTATTTGTTCTCACTGTATTCCAATTTGTTTCAAATAAATAATATGTACAGAGGGGTCTAAGACATTTTCTTACATTTTATTTTGCCTTTCTTAGACAATTGTAAATCTTAGAAAATTATCTAAGGAATCATTAACCACCAAATCCATCCATTACAGTGGCAGTCTTATTCAGAAATTTAATGGTTTTTTAGCGTGGAACTGACAGAACAAAAATTCTCTTCATTCTATTGAACCGTTAGCAAAATAATTAATTTTCATTTCTTTTTTCGTTTTGATCAAGCTAAGAAAACAGAAGAAATCTTTTGGAGTTTTTCTTATTTTTTTTATCCAAAAAAAGATGCGATGTAACTTGACCTCACTTTTGCACGATGCACTTTGCAAATGATGCACGCCTCCTGATAGCAAGAAATTTGCCTCAGAGTTACGTTATGAGAATTTCACACTCCACTTAAGTCTCACTTCTTTGCTAATATGCGGAGGTAGGCACAAAGCATAAGAAGTGTGGGCGAAAGGTTATTGGCTAGTAGACTCGGTGTCAAAGGAAGATAACCGCTAAAGGATGGCAACCTCTGTACATGGAGATATTAATTTAATGTAGGAAGACAGTGTAAGAGCTCCGAATTGCAAAACTGTAGGGGTAATGGAATTTTGTGGTTTTTTATAGCGCATAAACTTTCTGTTACATCATATAGCACTTGGGATGTCAGCTACAAACTAGCGTAGATAGCAATAGAAGCACAAATGCGTGTGTACGTAGAATGAGAGGGAAAACTTTTTTCAAGTTAATTTTTTGATGGAAAATTAGTGCGTACATTTATTTTTATTTTTCGATTCAGGAAATTCGTTGATATTTTGGAGGTGGGATTTACAAAGAAATGTTCAAAATTTAGGATTTAAAAATGCTGGGTTATTCAGGATTTGTTGAAAAAAAAGCAAATATTTTACGAATTGGAGAAAAGGGTAAGAGATTTTTTTGTATTTAGAAAAATGTTGAATAACGCTTGGATTTCGTAGAAATGCTACATGATATTTGAATGTGAAATAATTCAAAATTTCCCAAATTCAAAAGTTATTGTCGAATAACTTTTGAATTTGGGAAAAACATATTGAATAACTTTTGAATTTCGAAGAAATGTAAGACAATATTTGGATTTCAGAAAATGACGAATCTCTTTTAGATTTTGAGGAAGTGCCCAATCACTTTTGGATAATGAAAAAGGTTTTGGAATAGTCTAAAAATAATTTTAGGAATTGTAAAATGCTTGAACATCTTTTAAATTTCGAAAAATGTCGGATGATTTTAGAATTGATAAATGAAACCTTGATCTTGATTTAGAAAATATTTTAAACCTGTTAAGTTAAAAAAATTACGATTATTGAATTCAAAACATTATTTTTTTCGGATTCAAAACATTATTATTTTTTTTCTTTTTGGATTGGAAACATTTTTTTCCGGATTCGAAATATTTTTATTTATTTTTATTTTTTGGATTGGAAACATTATTATTTTTTTCCTTTTTGGTTCGAAACATTATTTGCTTTGTATTTGAAAAAAAAAGTTTAAAATATTTTAAAATGCAAACACTATTTCAAACTAAACACATCGTATTCCAAGCACTTTTATTCATATAAGAATATCTGACCCTTTCATCTTCCATTTCTTCATAAGCTTTACTATTTCTATAAAGAGGATCTGCAAGGTCCGTATCGGCGTATCTACAAAAGAAAAAAGAAAGAATTTTATGCGTTCTTTTTTGGGTTTGTGTGCAAGTGTTAGCAGACCACTTTACAGGCCTCTCACTAGCGGACGAGATGTAAAGCGAGCAGTCCAGGTGGAGCTGTTTATCCATCAGTTACAAGTGACAGGTCAGTAATGGAGAGAGAACAGGGGACGAGGTAGGGGGCTCTGCTAGAGACACTCCAGTCTGCTATAATCAGCGAAAGATAAACGCGATTTCGTGGTTCCCAATCCATCCATCACTGACGTTTTCTTTTTATCCTTTCAGCTGCCCACTCGCGGAGGGATATCAATAATGTTGCCTTATTCTCGACCTCTGAAAAGCACATCTGCGAAAATTTACAGGATTAAAACATAACTTTGTCTCGTGATGAATTGCTAGCTTTCGAAGAGGCGATAAATGGATCAGAGTTTAGACAAATTGTGCGTTTATTGTATTTACTCCTTGACGTTAATGGATTTTTATTGAGTCTATATCAATAAGAAAACTCATCAGGTTTGCCCTTAGTAATCGAGAAAATGAACGAAATTGAAATAGACAAAGAAAATGCTCGGGAATACATAACTTTTCATTATGGAATTCACTACTTTAATCTCTAAATAGAATAAAACTGTCATAATAAATACACGCGCTTTAATGTTTCCCTTTGTAGAAGATTTAGTTTGGCCTTGGTTTAAAATTTCTGGTGATCGATTTTACCGATATATTTCCATATGTTCTAAAGAGGTTTTCAAATCTTTCACGAGCCAATTTCATAATTAAAAAATAACTTACTGTTTACGAGCTACATGAATCGGGAGAATTTCAAAATGTAAATATTAATACTAATTAATTATAGTTAACATTAAATACATTATCCATAATATACAAAGTGGATCCCTTCATCATACGAGAGGAATCTTCATAGAAAAACTTTTTGGTTGAAAGTGAGTAAGTCAGTCTCATACAGGGTTAATAGGAATGTCTTTTTGCAAAGCACAAACCAGCCTGAGAACCCACAGTTATCAGAAAGTATATATCATGCCTTGACGTTTCTGCGTTGTCCTTAACAACAACAGAATGGGCATTTCAATCTATTTTCAAATTCTTTTCAAAAATCAAGGATACACGTATGAAAAAAATGTGATAAATAACGAAGCGGATAATGCAATATGATATCCTATTTTTCTCTCTTTTTTATTTTAAAAGGAATGAACTAAACAAGAGAATTTGTACACTCTGAAAGAAATGTCTCACGGAGCTACCAAAACATTTGCCTATTTCTCTATTAATAATATATGTAAAACCTATCGTTTCTGTGGTAATGGTATGGTATGTGCATCACTGACACCAAACAAACAAAACTATTTAACTGTATAGTGGAATTTGAACATATTTATCTCTACAGTGTATTTGTACTAGATGATTGTGATGCAATATAAGTGGGTCGTACGATTGCCGCTCAATGGTGCTGGCATAGCTAAATATTGATGTGTTCTGATGTCAGATGGTAGAACGCGAGTTCTCCACATCTAGAATCCATCTTATTGAATAAAAATGCAATGAGATGGATTCTAGAAGTCATTATTAAATAATATATAGGAGATAAAAGTAATGCTTGAATATTGTATTGAGTAAGTACTTTATGTGTCTCTTTTATTGATGTCCATGGTCTAACGGTTCTGTATGCCAAAAATTTATGTATTCGTTTGTTTTTGTTTTTAACAAAAATTTGTGCAATGAAGCTCTTCTGTGAAAATCCACAGCATCCAACTCTCTAGTCGTGGAAGCAACTGTGAGATTGCTTAATGATGCTCGAATTTCCAAGAGCAGATTCTCTAGAGTTCAACAAGAGATGGTAACCATCTTTCTCAAGGAAGTCAACTCCTGTCTTCAATATTAAGGCCATCCTGGTGGTAGCATCTTAAGCTGTGTGAGCTTCCCTTTCTTCAACATTTTGTCAGATATGAACTTGGGAATAATGAATCATCATTCATTGTTACTGCCATTTCCGGAAATATTACTTACAAAGATTTCCCGAAATGGCATTTGACTATCATTCCCATTTTGAAACTCATCTAATGATTTCTTCTTCATATTTTTCTTAGAAGTAATTTCTTTCTCAGAAGTAAATTGAAACTCCTTTAATGATTTCTTCTTCATATTTTTCTCAGAAGTAATTTCGATGATTATAAATCAAAAACGACTTTGGAGAGAACTCACTGGTCTTATTTAAGGCCGCAGAATTTGTATATTCTGTAGTCAAATCCATTTTCATAGAGTTTAAAAGGTGTTCCATGATTCTGGATGGAAGTTAGTTGCCGATTTGTCTAGATTCAGGTCGAGACAGGATTATAAAGTTATTCTAGTTGCACGGATCACTCAGCTTAATTATAACTATATAAAGAATGTAGGTTTTGGCTTAAAACCTACATTCTAGTGAAAATATTTTTTTCTTATCTTTATCAGAATTATATCTGCTATAAAATCATTAGGATACTCCTTGTTTCAGAATTTGTTTTAGAATAAAACATATTAATATGCGTATTCCTGCCATATACTGCTATATACAGTGTCAGTTAAACAGCTAACCCCACTCTTTACAGTCGACTGTAAATTTTTATTCTGCCAGTGAATTAGAAAGTGGTTAGTGTTCTATTCTTTCGATGAACATTCATAAAAAATAATAAATTTAAAAATAAATTATAAAAACTAGTGTCGACGAAGTCAAAGATTTTATTGTTAAGGTTCTTGAAATGACCGAGACATGAGCGCTATTAGAAGTTATATAGCGATATAATTAGATAATCATCCAAGACCACCTTCTAACGAAGCCAGTCACCGAGCAAAGTGTGTATGTTTACTGGAATCTTAGTATAGAAATTTCGGCAGTTCTATGTGGAAAAGATTAATCCCGAATTCAGTTTCTACAGGGGTTCAGACTAAGAATAAGACACTGCGTAAACGACTGCAGAGTCAACCATGACAATGAACAGCGTAGACTATATTTTTAAAGCGTACGGCGACTAGTCTTTAGCGCATTGTAAGTCGGTGCTATGGAAAGACAAAATCATGCTACACCCTTTTGCGATATGATGGACCTATGTGGGTGTGGTGGATAGATGCTTGGGGAATGCCTTGTGGTGGAGAGCGTTAATACGAACTGCAAAGTTTGTTGGCGTAGAGGTAATGACCTTAAAATACCTGACTCGTAATATTAAGGTGAAAGTGTAATTAGGAGTAAAGGAAGATCTCTACACGCTACTGAAGTGTCTACGATTAACGTACTACCAATTTATTTTAAGATACTGCGTATTTCTTTATTGGAATTTCTTACGCAACGAATTCCACATTCTATCTTCGTAATGAACTATACGAGAATTCAATCATAGGGTAAAATATAATACAAAATTATATATTATTATTATTATTATTATTATTATTATTATTATTATTATTATTGTTCCGGGAAACTCCAAGGAGTCGACAGACTCATCGAGGGAGGCCCTAACATCATGTCAAGAACAACTATTCAACATTCACACAGTATCTATCATACCTAGCCTTGAACTCATTCACAGTCGTAGCACCCACAACAGACTCTGGAAGCTTATTCCACTCATTCACCACTCTCCAAGTAAAGAACCTAGCTCTAACACCCTTGTCAACCACGCTCTTGCCCAGCTTCCATGCATGGCCCCTAGTCCTCCCACCACCAGTCATATTTTCAAAAATATCTTCTGGATCAATCTTATAAAAACCCTTCAGTAATTTGAATGTCTCAATCATATCACTCCTCCTTCGCCTATCGTCCAATTTCTGCAACCCACAAATCTTCAACCTATTCTCATAAGGTTCATTCCACAGACCTGCTATCATCTTGGTCACTCGTCTCTGGACCCTCTCCACTTCCTCCCCATCACGAAGAAACCCTGGTGCCCATAACTGGGAACAGAAGTCCAGATGGGGTCTTATCAAGGCTCGATACAGAGGAACAACAACTTGTTCGTCTCTGCATGTTAAAGTATTTTTCAGAAGCCAAGTGATTTGGTGAGCTGTTTTAGTTACTTTTGCAATGTGCCCCCTAAACTTCAACTCCCTATCCACCAACACTCCCAAATCCCTGGCCTCATCAATCTCCTGGAGTATGGTTCCACCAATGCGATATACTGCTGCTATTCTTTTCACCCCAAAGTGCATAACCTTACACTTTGCCACATTAAATTGACATCCATTTTTCCTAGCCCAGTCCTCCAAACTATCCAAATCATCCTGTAAAATTTTGACATCCTGTGCACTCACAATTGTTCTACCCAACTTTGCATCATCAGCAAACAAGTGAACACTTCCTCTCAGATCCTTTCCAATATCATTGATGAACAAATTGAAAAGCAGTGGTCCAAGAACAGAGCCCTGTGGCACTCCACTAGTCACAAGACGTCTTTTTGACTCCACTCCTGAATAAACCACTCTCTGGTATCTCTCCTTCAACCACCCTCCTATCCATCTCACCAACCCTATATCTATCCCCATCTGCTCCAGTTTACCTTGGCAAGGTCCAGTAGTATCACTGTAAACCCATTACCTCTATCCAGTTCAGCCGTCACTGTGTTATAAAACGTGAGCAAATATTCTGTCATATTTGATACAGAACTGTATCAAAATTAAACGAAAGGAATTAAGTTTCAATTTTAAAATGATGTTTTTAAAAATTGATTTTAAAAATAGTTAAAAAATAACATAAAATGTATAAAACAAAAAATAATAAAATTAAAAATAATATCGATTTTTTCTATCTCTCCTGCTAGGGTCATACTGTTGAACTACATTGTCGAAAACTTTTAGACTTCATGTTATTGTTATTATTGGCAGATTCAATTCTTGTTCAGAGGGAAAAAGTTACAGCATTTATCAATTACAAAAACGTTAGACACAAGGGTACGGAAATTAATTGATGCGAATTCCAATAATTGTTCTTTTATTATCTGTAGAGACTTACTCAAACTTTTTTTCCTTCATCTGAAATAGAAAACGGGTCCTATTATTTTCTTCTCAGTTAAATATATTAAATTTATTTATTGAATATTGGCAAATCCCACTGATCTGTAATAAAGTAAGTAACTGCTGGCTGTACCCCGAATCTTGTGCATCGCAAAAGATCCTTGAAAAAAGAATATCAACCTCAAATAGAAGCAATTCTTCAAGAACAGCTACTTGATAAAGACGTGCTCATTGGAACCAGTTACATTCAAGAGCATGTTAATAATGCCCCCCCCCCTCTACTCGATATTTCAAGAAATATCTAGCAAGATCTCAGTTGCGTAACTGAGATCTTGCTAGATACTTTACGCAACGTATTTTACTAAATGTTGATGGCACTTAATTAAGCAAGTTAGTTGTGTTAAGTGTCAGATTTCTGAAGCCCTTCCACACACACACAAACACGTGATTTTCCATTGTACATAAGTTTACCCAAACACTTTCTAGCCAATTAAATACAGTTTGGTTTTCCAACGTTTTTTCCATACTATTACTGTATGGAAACAATGTTATAAAGAAACAAAAGCTGTTATAAAGAAAACTCGTTCAAACCGAGATTGACTGAATAAAAAAGTTACCAAATAAATTAACAAGTATCAAAACATGCTATAAAAGTGATCAAAATATTATAAATATTGTTATGTCTAAAATACTGTTCAAAACAAGATACGTTTCATAATTGGATAATTGGGAGGGTAACCTACATTGAAGATGCACACAGAAACGAAGTCTTGTTCTCAATGTCTGATTATTTGCGTAGGTCATTGATGGTGTGTCTTTGCATTGTCATGAAACGGCAACCTAGAAAAACAGTTGGCCATTGTTCTTTTAGGGATTGATAATATCTTTCCGTATCCGGTCAGTGCAACATTGGGAGCTAATTTCATCTTTTTTATTTAATTTTGTGGGGACGAACAGGAACAGGAGAAATGTATCCTTTTTTCTTCATTCAAACCTTGTAAGTATATGGAAAAACTGTGGTGACTAATTTTTGTCTGTGACGATGTCGAAATTGTTAGAACCCTGATGTACTTTTTTATTACTGCTTAAGATAGAAATCATCGTATGAGATAAGGAATTCATATATATTTTTTTTCTAAGTAGTAATAATTACAACGAGATGTTTCTATCTAAAAATTAGAATTCTTAATAGCGCAGGGTAATAAGAAAGAAAGAGAGAGAGAGAGAGGACTAATTATGTTTAAAAATGCGATGCGATCGTTAACTTAATGGACCTTTGATGATATTTCTATAATGAGAAAGAAAGAAAGAGAAATAAATGTATCTTCAAGAATGCGTATCTTTCGTTCTCCTTTTTTTCTGTGTTTATTTCTACTACAGCGTAAGATGTCAATGTGGTCTACGGCGGTCTCTTTCCCAGACATTGTTTTTTTTTTCTTTTACTTTACCGACTGGAGGATTTGATGAACCTCTGCTGCGTGTGTGTTTTCTTCTGTCTTTAACACTTCTCACTCTGTTCCGCATGTGAGAATCATTCTTATCTATTTTTATTTTTTCTGCATTCGCTTCTTTTCTCAAAGACAGTCCCCATCGTTGTAGTAACTGATCATATGGATTTAGAAAAATGGAGGTTAAAAAATTTGGAATTTTGAAAAACAAAAATTGAAGCATTTTAGGATTTCGAAAAGAGAGAAATTAGGGAAAAGAGTTGTGTTCTCCGGTCTATTTGCCTGTTCGAAGCGATGCGAACCCAGGTCTTTCCAAATATTCTAGCAGTGAATATTTTTATCTCGCAAACAGCTTGACCTTTTGTTCTATTATTCCACTTGAAAATGGTTTTATTTTTATTGAGTCTAAAACTGAGTCTCTTCGTTCTAATGAAAAAATATTTTTGTCGATGTTACTCTATTAAGTAGAGAATATGAATAACGGGTTGTACAGTCCTTATACTACGAAAGATGTTTTGTTATTTCCTCGTAGAAGTTTTCTTAAATTTTTTGAATGGGATGTGTCGTTTTCAAGCTAAATTTTGAAATATTAAAGACGTGTTTTGGAAACACAACAAGGAATCCTCGGTCTATATATACTATGACGAACATGATCGCCGCATTCCAATCCTCCAGAAGCAGTAATGAATAACAGATCACTCTAAAGGAATTATCTGTGCACAAACATAACATCTGCAGCACAACCGATGAAAATATGTATACTATTCTCAAGGAAATATTTGCCTTTTTTCATTTTTTGTATATGATCAATACTCTCCGTAAATAACAGACAAATGATGAGGTCGAAATTCTTAATAACTCCTTCGTTGTTATTAAATAAAATTTCCCATTTTACTCTTGAAAGAGAAAATAATTTCTTATAGATTAGAACACATTCAGTTTTTTAAATCGTTTTCTTCCTTGCAGGTCTTTGTGACTTTCATAAGCGTATTTCTTCAACAACCAGCTCTTTTTTTTTTCTATTTTGGGATGTTCATCACATTCTTCGAAACATCAACCGGAAGTCAACTCCACTGAATCTTTTCCCTCACTTCCTTTTGCAAGCTTCTGGAGTGTCATATTTTTTATTTTAGTTCCGGCATGTGTTTATTTTTTCATTCTCTGTAGAAAACTAAAATTTCACACACAATTTAAAGACGCCGCGGCCAGTAGTTCAGATAAGACATGAAAGATAACAAAGTACTTCGAAATTCTATCAATATTATTTGTTTTTTAGCAAAGTAATGACAAGTCAATTGTTGTTGATTGTCTATGGCGAGTGTCCAGTCAAGTTCAAGAGTAATATTTTACAAGTGTTTTTAATGGAAGTAAAGTTAAGGTCTCGGATGGAAGTGGAAATACGTAAGATGATTCTAACACTGACATCATAACCTCAATGACGTCATGCACTTTCAGTAAAGAATCAGGTAAGTAATTCAGGCTTCAACATTCTTTAAATGTTTAAGCAGCTATTAGAGTTGCTTAAATATTTTGCTTACACAAATTGGATTTTATTGGATTTCTATATTTAAGTCGTCCTTATAATTATTTTTGTTCTTAACAAAATTATTTGTGAACTAACTCAATTATAATCGGACCATTTAACAGCGAAAAACTAATAGCCCAAACCCCTAATGTACATCGATGAGTGGATTAGCACACATTTTTTACTTGTTTTGTGCAATGCACTATTCTAACGTCAATATTTTGATTTTGTCTCGAGGACTGTCTTAATGTCTACAACATATTTACGCTATTTAATGAACTCTAATTCCATGGGATGGTGTACGTTTGTAAAAATTCGACCAGAGTGTCAAAAGTTACAACGTATTCATAACATCTTTTATCTCACCTACTATACACATAATGTCCGGCAGTTAGTCTGGTGGATTTGCGCTTCGCAACCATATGCCTGGCGAAGGAGTGTCCTGGGTTCGATTCCCGTCGAAGACGTGAGGGACTTAAGGATCTGCCATAGCCAAGTTAGCCAGTCTTGGGCGTGGACAGCAAGGTTGTCCCCCCCAAGTTTATCTGGGGTTTTTCATCCCGTAAGCAGGCAAATCGGCCCCATGAACACACAGGGTACAGTAATAGGATATAATATAGCAAGGAAGGCAATGAGAAACCATCTTGCTCATAGTCATTTCCCTAGATGGTGGCAGGTATATAGCTGCCCCTAAACAGTGGGAAGGCTAACTACCACCACAACAACTCTGCGCATAAGAGTATATCGTTTTGTGTAATTTGTCCACTATGATTGGTCCGATTGAAACTAAAATTGAAATAAGTCGATAAATTTTAATAGTTATCTTAAATACTAAATCTTATTAAATTCTATCCAACCAGAACAGAATTATTGGAATGTATAATTGCGACACATTTTTCCGATTATGTGCCGAAAAATAATCCGACCGAAGCATAAACATGCGGTGCTTTAATAAATCTTTTTAGGCCTTCCAAATACCAAATTTCAGTACAAAAATCGTCTAAACAGTGTGCTGCAATAACTTGAGTGCTCACAAAAGACTCTTGTAGGTACATTACATTTGATTACTTATTTGAGTGACATTATAATTTTTAATATCCATGTATATTTTTAGAGGTGAGAAAATATATTATTATACATTAAGCAGTCCATCCTCTCCTCTTCTTTAATTTATTAAGGAAGATGAGAGGTGTGTATTCCAAATGCGTGTGTATTCCGGTTGGTATGTTTTGTGGGATAAAAAAATTGGAGTTTCCGGAATACCTCCTCCCCGTCCGTGTGAGACTACTCATTTTCAGCTGAAAATCCGAAAATGATAAAAGATTCTTCAGATCTTAGATAGGATTCGAATTCAGTTTTCCATTCAAAGGATGTTGCATCGATTGGATACACGTGCATTATGAAGTACATTATTTCACATATCCGTATATTATTTCGATTAAAACGTATTAAGGGGTCTGATAATATGTAGCAAAAATAGGCGATTGAACATGGACATGTCTTCGTGGCTCAATCAGAATAATTCCGTGTAACCTGCTAGGAAAAAGTCGAGTTTGAATGTAGATTTGCGGACGATATGTTTTTAAGTCTTCTCAACTGTACATGAGTTAGTCGGTCTCCAATGGAGGTGGCAGAGCTTTTTTCCTTTTTTTTTTCTTCCAATTTGTGGAAGTAAAACACTGTAGTGTTGGACAAATTCTCCGCTATCCCAGAAATACTCAACTGACTTACATACCACATTTTTCCAAAGGACGTTAGTTGTTTCTAAATTAAATCTAAATAGTCTAAATAAAGTTTAGAACCCGTTGTTAAAAATAAAATTTAATTAAGGTTTTGACACCAGGACATCCAAGTCTGCAGAAGTGATTTTTGTCGTTCGTGCAACTCTGGAGATCTATCTCAATGCAAACTCTACCTCATTCACAGATCATAACAATCTCTGTTTGACTCCCAAAACGATTTCTTATTTGATTCCCGAATAACTGAGACCAGAATGTGGATAGACGAAGATAAGTCATTCATATTGATCTCCTCAAATCACTCTGTCATAAAGCACGCAGATTGGTTCGGTATGAATTACAACAAATAAGAATAATCTATGAACTGAGTGCGTTTCCGAGCTGGTTTGGTTTAGCTTTGAAAAGCCCAAATTTCCTGCAGGGAAACTCTCATTTTCGTATGAGGTAAGAAATCACATTCGGTCGTAAACTTGACTATGCCGCATAATCTTAGCCCACCTAAAATTATGCGGCATAGTAAAGATATCGTCTTTCAACAATCAGCGTGAAAAACGAAGTATTCCCAAAACTTGCTATGATAATAAGCTTTATTATTTTGATGCATATTATTGTAGAGTATTGCTTCAAAATAATTTCTGCCGCTGCTGTATCGCCCATTTTAATATTATCCTACTAGTTTTTCGTATGATAATATTATCCTTTGTCATCTAGTGGCATACAGGATTACTAGGAGGTTACTTTAGTATTTCATTTGCGCAGCGAGGTCTCACATGATTTGTTAATAGCGTGACTCATTTGCATCACATTGTTAATAGCTTAGCTCTACCGACTTTATTCAATTGATGGTTGAATTAATCAATCAATTTAAAAATATTTTTGTTCTTCTTGGAACTATTAGCTATTAAATGTGTTTTTTTTTCTTAAAATCCATTACATTTTGTGTGTGTTTGTTAATCAGTAACTGAGCCATCGCTAAACTCACATAATAAAGTAACGAGACTGATTTGTAACGTGCACTTCGAAATACTGGATTGGTAGAAGCAGATAGGACATGTTTCTACAAACTCAAGTAGTGTTGGGCAATGAAGTTGTTCAGATTACTTTAGTACAACGAGACCATCATCGTTTTTAATGAAAGTGATCAAAACAGTTGAAAAACAATCATAATCTTAGAACATCATCCAAATTCATCACACATGGCATCGTGCGAATTCGTTTTATTCCAAAAATTAAGAAATTACCTAAAGGAATCACATTTCCAGTACATGTCTTGATAACTAATATAGAATTTTAAACATTTAATAAAAAAAAGTCAATAATACATTAAAATAAAAAAGAAATTACGAAAAGGATTATCTTGATGACATTCAAGTTTTTGTTTTCAGTTATTTGTTAGAAAAATCTTTTTTTAAGTCTATTTAATAGATTAGTTTAAAGGTCCACAAAAGGGAAATATTTTAGAAATGAGTCATAGACAAAAAAAAATTTTTTTAAATGAAAAAAATTGGGTCTATTTATTATGCAGCAAAAAAGTGAAATATCTACAACAGTTTTAAGCTACGGTAGTCAAGTATTAAGTTACTACGTGGGTGCACAAGATTAATGGATTTTTTCACCGAATAGATCTTTTTTTTTTTACAATTTTTTTCTGAATAGATGACACAATGGAAGCTTTATGAAAATATATTAGTTGTTTTGGTTGTTGTACAAAAAAATCACTTTTGTATCACATTTAGTTGTTGTAAAGTGTATCCTGAAATGTCGTATTGACCATTTACAAATAACTGAATTATTTTGGCAAAATTAATTTTTTTTTATTAAACGTTATCCCATATATGATCAAACCTCTTTGTAAAATGTGGTTTTTCAGAGGTCTGTCTATCGGCTGAACAAAACCTTAGAAAATGGTCAATCTGTTTTTTTGATTATATGAAGATGTAGTGGAATATCCAATGCTTTTAAACATGTGTATTGAGCATAAATATGCGTAAGGACAAATAGAGGTGTGAAGGATTATAGCTACGACTCACCAGTTGATGCAAGATTAGTGGGAAGGCGAGATGCCACATTCTCCACTACATATCCTCAATGGCGTTCAGGCATTTTGTTCTGCGCAGAAGATTTCAGTGAAAGATGGATCGTGCATGGCGGGAATCCTAGTCGGGTACCGATTGATTGATGGTTAAAAGGGATTTAGTTGTCATAAAGTCTTTTCTAAGTGCTTGGAGTTGTGTGAGAAAGCCTGGAGTTTTATTCCTTTTATTTGACTGAATTTCTCTATCCATCTTCTTTAGGAGCGAAATGTTACAGAAGGTTAAAAGAAGCCATTATTGTTTGAGTTAATGCACAGGTGCAAATAAGGAAAAAAGTAACGATCATTTGAATAATTATTATGCAGTTATATTTGATCCAAACGAAATGACTGTTTTGTTTATTTAGTGTGGAAACACGGTGATAGGTGGCGCGATCTATGAAATTATGTTTAAATAAGTTTCTGTTTGTGCATGCACGTGTGTCTTCAGTGGTTCTTTATCAACATTGAAAGTCAACAGTCTGTTATTTTATTACATTTCGTGATTTTAGATTTGTTTCAGAATAACGCATGCGCATAACGTTCTCTGTACTTGAAACTCATGAATTATAGTCAAATTTCGTCACGATACCCATCGGTATCCGACATCGAGTTTTTATTACAAACACAGAGAAGTTGATATAGATATTTTTCCCTAGCATTCTGTACTGAAAAAAAATAGGTAGATAGAATAGAGAGAGAGAGAGAGAGAGAGAGAGAGAGAGAGAGAGAGAGAGAGAGAGAGAGAGACGAGAGAGAGAGAGAGAGAGAGAGAGAGAGAGAGAGAGAGGGAGAATTATGCTTTGTTTCAGCCAATAATCTTCAAGAATATGAAACAAATAACCTGGTCTTTTAGTGGAATGTTTTCCATTGGTCATGTTCAGCTAAAATTAAAAAGTTCGCGATTTCATTGTCGGCAGCAATTTGCGATCTTAACGCTTAACTGAGACACCGGTTTTATTTAAAGATTACTTTTTCACTATAAACAATAAAGAGATGTTTTCTTTCTTTTCTTTAAGTAATTTAAAGAGTTGGGTTAGTTGAGATTTCGGCTGCAACTACTACAACTATGAGGCCAGTTAATAATGTCTGCGATTTGGGTACTCTAGTCGCTTTCGAGATGAAAAACTCATCTTCACATCACTAATAAACTCACCTTCATTTGAAAAGTACTTATAAAGGTTCCTCATGTTCTAGATCAGAGCTTCTTAAACTGTGGGTCGCGATCTCAAAAATGGGGTCGCGTAACCGAATGTCGGGGTCGCGAAAAATTTGGCAAGTAAAAGGTTTCTGAACGCTCAACGACCAAAAATTAATTCAGATTTTGTAAGAGGCTATTGTTTGTAATTCTTTATGTAAATGGTAAAAGTATATCTATACCAAAGAATTGTTTTAAAATAAATTTCTTTATGATTTATTATCAGTAAACGTTTGATTTGTATACCTATTTTATAAACCTATATACCAGGGGTAGCGTAAAAATGTCTCGGGTGAAAAGAGGTCGCGAGTAGAAAAGTTTAAGAAGCGCTGTGCCATCGGGGTGTTTAAAAATCACTCAAACAAACAGGTCTTATTTAATTTGATTTTAAGAATATCGAATGCAGACTTTCTAACCAGAGACGAATCTCGCGATGTTCTTGTTATAGTGATATGGATGCGAAATTTAAACAAAATTTGTGTGTGTGGTGACATACAGCGCAGTTATCTTGCTTAGCTTTTACTAACTGCATTTTGAACAGTTTAGACAGAAAATGGAGGAAAATCGATGAATAATACTACAACAGAAAGAGAAAACGAAGAGATGTGAATAGCAAATAAAGAAAAATATGCAGATATGACAAAAGTAAATCTGATTTTGTGAATCCCACCCAGGAATGGTTGTAAACCTATTTAACACCTTAGTACTGTGCGTGGACGGCTGTTATTAATCCAGAAGAACTTTTCAAGCCATTTCAGACCTCCAATAGCGGGAAGCCTTTCACTCCAGGGGATGAAAATCATCTGCCACCTAAAGACATCCACGGAATCGGTGCTACCATAGTGAGATTCCAACCTGAAGGCCGCTTGTTGGAGAGCAGGTACGCTATCCACCCATCTAACCAGCCCGGTAAGCATATATTACAGAACTAAGTATTATATACTCGTACAAACCATACCAAGTATACAGTAATACACTAAAAAAGGTTACGGATCGTAAACAACATAAAATAAAGAAATCTAAGAGACAGAAGTTTTAAACGTATTATGCCGAGGAAAGATTTCCTAACACCAGGAAATCAACGGTACGATAATCTGAAATTGTGCGTGTGGCCTGTAACCTGCAGCAGCGATTTCGTAGACATCTGCCATAATGCATGATGGTCTTTGTATCTATCTCGCCTAGCATTTATCTGAAAGTAGAGAGCCTATTGAAAAGTCTAAATCTAAGACCAATGGATCAAAACTGTGGTCACTCGATTTCGTTATGGAGCTTTTGAAGCATCTTAACAGGACCTTTTAATAACAGTTAATAAACTGTACAGCTAAACACTGGTATTCAACTTCTGAATTGATGGAACTGATAACCGTCGGAATATCTCTATTCCCTCCGATATAAGTCCTTGTCAACTATATGTATAAAATATCCAAAGGTCATTTAAAAGGCCGCTGAATGCATCGAAGAAAGTGCAAAATATTAAATAAATAAATATCTGACTTCTGTTCTATTTTCTTTTAATTATTAATTAAAAAAATAATGTTATCTGCGTGAAAGGGTACCAATTGCGCATGTGCATACTCTCAATAAAACTACAGAGGGAAATCTACATATATAAGTATTGAAAGAATAGGATGTCTTGTCGTTTAGCACTTGCATATATACACAGTTTTTTTTATTATTGATATTTGGACTACAGATCCGCTCTAACAGTTAGGAAATTGTGACCAATTTTTTCCCCAAAGATTAGACGCACATTAATCCTGCAAACCGCAGTTCCTTACTGAAAACCGAAATCTCGGCTTCTCAACGACAACGGCTCATCTCACGTTTCCTAATTACATCCCACGCGATTTCTTCTGATCTAAAGGTTATGTGCACTTCGATAACCTGCCTGAGATTGTTTTACAGACAGCTAAATCTCCCCTTTTTAGATGCGTTTCGCAATATTGGTAAATTACCTATTAAATTTGTTTTGTTTGTCTCTCCACCCATTCGTGCACATTAAAAATTCCAGTCTGATTAGACAGACTCTAAGAATATTGGTACTGTATTTAGCTTTTCTCTTAAAATTCATCGGGATGTCTCAATTTTGGTAGAAATCGAAGTATTCTTAGTGACCAAATTACGGCAAACTCATACATCGATAAAACTATAAAAGAAACAAAAAACTGGTTCTAGATTCAATTGTTGTGATAATAATGAAAATTACGTCACCATACAAGAATGACATTATGAAATGCACCGTTTTCATGATCTACCAGATATTCTGTGCGTCCAAAATTATCCTCACTCAATCTAATTTTATTTACTGCCTTCGATTCAATTGGCAGGTTCTCAGACCATCTCCGTAGTAGGAAATTAACAGCCAGCACAGCTCCGTGTAATGTTATAAGATCGTTATTGACATTAACTCACAGCAACAAATCCAAACGATTTTGGTAATCTCAAGTCATTCTGTGTACTCAAATTTATACGCCAAAAATTTAGCGTATAAATTTTTTTTCAGTTTTCAGTTGATTTAAATCTTTTGTCTAATATTGGCAATAAAACGGACCGAAACCAAAAGTGAGATTGCGCGACCAATTTTAGTAAAGAATACGAATATAAAATTTCAGCAAAATTCATCCAGAGAGACCCGATAATTCGAGATCGGAATATTTCACTGAAATATTCATACCAATAAACAGAATCTAATAAGATGCTCCAGATCACGTGATCAATCCACGGTTTGTTTAATCATCGATAGCATGCAAATCTATCAACCATAAAATACGAGCTACAAAAGTGTAAAAATATAGACTAATGCTGTACCACTTCCCTGAGAAGTCTAAAGATTTTTAGCGAATGAACGTTGTACATCTTGGATCTAGTAAAAAAAATCCAGGGAATAGAAGTGACATATCACCGAACAGTGTGACGTAATAAACAATGGAAAACTTCCAAACTGTTGTGAGAACCCTTTCAAGTATTCGTGCGAAGTTGAAGGGACAACTGAGTAAAAATTATAGACCTTTGGAGAAGTTGGTTACAACTTCTCCAAAGGGCTATAATCATTAATTGTTATGATCATTATGACCATAATTTTCTTCTTCTTCTTCTTCTTCTTAGAATATAGATTAGAATCGAGATTTCTAATGAATGCATTTCGGAGATGGTAATGCAAACCTAACTATGAAAACTATATCTCCTATACTGCGCATGACATAAATATTTTACACTCGTGAATTAAAGGAAATCACATTCGAGAGGAGAAAATATTGTGACAATGAGCCACATCGATTAAGCAATCTCATGCGAAACGTTCCGAGTACTTCAGAGCATTTCTCCGCATCCTCACAACTTTCAACAACCCTAAACTTTAACTACCACCATGTTTTCAGATGTCTTTCCATTTTCTCCGTAATGCGCTGTTTAAAGCAGTTATCATTTTCCCCACCAAACTCTTCGAATAGCTACCTGAAAGTTTTGTTATCCTTGTTCCATGAAACTGTCTGATATTTATGTTCCAAATGAACATTTATCACTTCATAAAAGTAACTTTTTTTCCATTGCGTTCTAACATGTTATATCCACATCCAAAAATCAGTTGCACGAGGAGAGGTATTGTTGACCTGAAGTCTAGCGGGCAACAATGAAACTATGAAGCAGACGAAACTACGCCCAGTGGCTGCTACTTAAATTCAAAAACTGGATAATAAGGAAAGAAAAACGTTGCACACAAAACGGTCTAAAAAGTTGTTTTCGTTCTTATCTCATTGCGGCAGCTCTCTCCATTGCTCCAAAACAATTCGTCCCGACTCCTATAACTGGCTGTATTTTCCTATTAACCGAAGTAGTTTGTTGTTTGGCGCGCGCAAAACGACGTTATATGTGTGGATCACTTATTGATTTGCCACCCCCTCCTGTTTATAAGTGCCTCTCCGGGACAAGTAGAACAACGCCTCTGCCAACTTGTAACTCTAAGCACGTACGCTAGGATTAAATGAATTTTAAAGTTGACATTTTGAGGAGTACTGAACTACGCATGCTCAATAAGTGTATGCGCCTAACTATGCGGTTTGCGGAGGAGTGTTGTTGATCTTCACTTGTAAAATAGATGTCCACGTAAAGGGCAAATTTTATTGTCTGATGTATACCCGTTAAATCCGTTATCTTTAAAACGGCATGTTGTGTGCGGCAATATTCAATAAATAATTGAGCGAATGTATAAAAACAAACAGCAAATGACATTCAATTTGCTGTGTAGCAATATAAAAAACGGAAGATGGTACGTGAGAGGTGATTTTTATCGGTTGCAACACGTATTTGAGAATTGTATTTTTATGAAAAGATTTATAAATTTTTAACGAAAAATTGATGTGATCTTTTATGAAAAAATTATATGAATTTTTTATGAAAAATGTATATGATTTTTATGAAACTTTTTATGAAATATTTTTCAAAAGAAGATATGTTCAAAAGAATATTTGTTCTTTTTCAAAAGGAAAAGAACAACTGTTCTTTTTCTTTTAAGACAGGCCAGACACCTCAATTCCTTCATGGTGATTATCACTACTTTTCAGCACACCCTCACACGTGGAAGAATTTGAAGCATCCACTTCAGCCGGACCACGGACATATTTCTAGGAAATACACTTATCTAATAGGAAATCCGTACTATACAAGATAAAACGGAGAACAATCATAGTAGGGAACAATCATTAAGGAATCTAATTCACTTCTGTTCAATAGAATCAATAAATTGAACAGAGAGGTGTTGGAGATTGCCTTCCCAATATGAGAATCCTATTTGATAGCTAAGTGGATATAAGACTGTTAAGTGTAAGCAGGAATCCACATAAAAAGACACAACAGTGGAAGAGAACAATCCAGCTTCTTGGATGCCGAGACTGTGACAGATGTGATGTGTTTATTGAGAAGCTTCAGATTATCTTATATGCAGAAAAAATTATCTTTGTATTAGAGAACTAAGGGTGTCATGAAGATTTAAGATCAAGTGGAGTGGATTAAGATGTGGAGATAATGAACGCCATTAGATTATTCTTCTTTGCAGAATAGTATGGTGATGGAATATAAAGAATTATAGTTGTTATTCCAGACATTTTGTTTGATCGTACATTGAAAGGTCAGTGAAATGAGATGGAAGAGGAGGAGAAAGATAAGATATTGTCATTATGTCTACAAAAGCTCGAATTTGATATGTACTTAGAGAGAAATCAGGCTGATGATATACAGGAGAGAGAGAGAGAGAGAGAGAGAGAGGAGTTTTCTGATTTTCCTACAATAAAAGGCAAAATATTTTCGGTTCTCAAGATCTTACAGAATGCAGAAAAATTATCACAGACAATCTTTGAGTCAGACCTAAACAAATGATGCGAAGATGTTAAGAGCGTCAGTTGAAGTTTTTAGGAACTTTTCCGCAGTACCTCATTCAAAGGTGGATGGCACAAGCACAAAGCTCAGAATTTATTTCTGGAATTTCTATTTCCCACAAACTCTCTCTCTCTCTCTCTCTCTCTCTCTCTCTCTCTCTCTCTCTCTCTCTCACTAGCTCTTTACAATATTGTCATTTTACCTCTTCCTTCCTTTTTTTCAATTACTTTTATGGTGGAATTGGTTATAGTAGACCATTATGCAACTGCTTCCGTTCCTATTCAGTATTGGGTTTAAGATTTCTTTCATCGATAACTGCAGTGAGGATGACAAATGCTTCTCAGTGTACATTATCGGCAGAATGCAACTCACTTGTTGTTGAGTAGAACGAATCACGAAAAATACCATCTTCATATTTTATCTTTCTGTCTTAAGTGTTTTTAGATATAGTTTCCGTATACCGAAGTGATTGTCGTCCCGTTCATAACAAAATGAAATATAATTTGATGAAATGCTATTAATCCAAACAACTGCTAAACAAAAGATGAATGTACGCTCGCTCGCACGCACGCACGCACGCACCACACACACACACACACACACACACACACACACACACACACACACACACACACACACACACACACACACACACACACACACACACACACACACACACACACACACACACACACACACACACACACACACACACAAATTTAACACTTTTTTTTTTTTTAAATTTCACTTACGAAACGTTATAAACTTCTAGCACATTATTATTAATAACGTTGGTCGACTAAGGTTAGATAATTTGGAATTCCTACTCTAGAGAGATCAAACATGAACCTTTTCAAGCCACTTCAGTTGTCTATTAAGCAGGCAGCAGGGCGGTGGTCTTACATTGAAATGTTTTCACTTTAAGTCAAGGTTAAGAAACGTTTACAACATATAAGCCAAAAACTGCTCTAAGTTCAATTAATCTGATCATTAATAACGTTACTGTATATTCAAGAATAATATTACGAAACTGTCTTTTTATGATCGTCTACAAATCATTTCCATACTAATTAAAAGCTATCTTGACTTCAACGCTGCTTGTACAGAGGAATTTTTAAATCCAATTCGTTCATCGCACTTGTGATGCTTGAGTTCTAACTGAGTTGACGCACATTCCATTCATTGTTTTAAGTTTCACGCTCGCGTGTCTGTAACATCGAATGGTTTTTATGAGTCACGCGCTTCTTTTTTTTTGTCAAATGTTTAAAGGAAGGCTTTTCTCATTGAACAACATCTCCTTTTGTAGGTGAGAAATTCGACAGATGCTTCGTTTCTTTATTTCTAACTTCCTTTTATAGCAAAAGATTTGCAATTTCTTTTTTATTTCCTATTTTAACCACTAATCATCTATAAACAAATCTACAGCTACACAATCTACGTTTTCTTACATGAGAAGAATCCACTCCTCAAGAAGAATTTGTGGAGTAGATTACGTTTTTCCATAGTCATACTCTATAATCCAAATGCACTAAGAGTTC
This sequence comes from Typopeltis vanoorti, assembly GCF_054136105.1. Lineage (NCBI taxonomy): Eukaryota > Metazoa > Arthropoda > Arachnida > Uropygi > Thelyphonidae > Typopeltis > Typopeltis vanoorti. The sequence continues at coordinate 54,487,723 of NC_143565.1, forward strand.
GCTTTTGACTCACTATTTTTTTTAATTTCAATAGAAAATATACGGAGACACACGCATTCGTAAAGTGCGATATTCAAACAGACCTACGGAGTGGAATTTGAAACAAAAAAATAATAATAATCTTTTGGCATTATCATGAACAGCCGAATAACACTTTCCCAAATGTGTTATAAATGAAACTGCCATTATCCAACATTACGAAAATATTCAAAAATGGACTCAAATCACAAATGCTGCTCTGCAACAATGACTGGTATAAAAACATACTGGTGCTGCCACCTACACTCCAAAAGCTTACTAGTAGAGTACAGATATTGCTGCCTTCAAAAGGTGTTTTTCCTTTACCTTGTTTTCGATATCCGTATGTGTAAATACAAATAAGTATATTCTTAGAAAACAGAGTACTCGAAAGAACTTAAATTGGCACATCTCTTCACTTGGGTAACTTATAGCTATGAAGGGTATACATTATGATTGCCAAAATTATCTAGTCACTCCCATTTGTCTCGAATGCATAGCAGTAAAAAAACATCATAACAGTGCTAAGTATAAGAGCGTGGAGTGCATACTACATTAGTCCACTAACTGCACTGGCTAGTATAATAATGGAGGTGTTTAGAGAACTCATTTCTAGGAAGGTGTTATCGTAGGTTTCTATGTTAGTCAGTTTTAGTATTAATTAGACATCGTTTCATTAAACCATGTTCAGATTTTTTGCGATTCTCCCAATCACACATTTCAGGATGCCTGCTCTGCTGAGCTCTGTGCCAGAACACTACGCACTAACCTGCACATCCATGAAACATTGCTGCAAACAAACTATGCATCACTCATAAATGCTCAGATTTAATCTGAGGTGCGGATTTCGCCGCGGTTGGATAATAAGTCGTCAGGAAGCTGTAGTATAGAGTGGCCAGTCACGATACACAAACACACACTTTAAATGAGGCGGAGGTGTTTGGATACGACGACGGTTATAATAAATTATTTACTCAGTGTATTGTTCCATCTGTTAAGTGTGTGTTACTGACACTGCGGAGTATTTTGTGTTACGTGCACTGTATCGATTAGTAATAAGTATTACTAATTAGTAATGCTTATTACTAATGAAAGATCACGTAAACATCACACCATTCATTCAAGTTAGGTTTTAAACAATTCCTATACATGTTAATTAATCAATGCAACCGAAAATCTGCGTCTGTAAGTGGAGGATAAAAATGTAACTTCCAGTTTGTCTCCTTCTATAACTTAGAACGAGAGTTACGTCAAAAGAACAGCAACACTTTTTGTGGTTATTTCTATTGACGCCAACTCCACTACGGCTTTGCGGAAAGTGTGTTTGTAAACTGTGTTTCTCTGGCCAGTTTACTGATTTGTAGAAGAAAAAAAAGCTGTTTCCGACTGGCGTATGAGATTCGCTAACCTTCGGCAGAAAAATTGTTATAAAAGATCCCCGCTTCCGAGACAGGTTTCGAACGTTGGTTTTTCCACTCAAAGGGGAATCGTAAGTTCGAAATGCGGTACGGAAGTGCCACTACGAGTTGATCGGAAGTTTATTTACAACTTCAAAGATCTCAATTGTAACTGTATTCCTTATTTCATTCGTTCTGTTTTTATAGCTTGAATAAAGATCTACAGTGCCACATAGAAAACAACTGACGTGCTGTTCATGGAGGGAAGAGTGTTTACCAAACTTCGCCACTGAAAGTTCGAAGGCACAAAAATAGTTTTTATTTATTTATTATTTTTTGTAAAACTTTTGTTTTCTTATCTATACTGCTCAAAACAATTAAGGGATATTGGTGTTGTTGTTATTTGTTATTATATAATAAATTTGTATAATTTGTTAAATTTGTAATAAATATCGATTATTTAAACAATATCTCATCAATTACACACTATCCATAAGTAAAAATAATATTTATTCATGTATAAAGTACCAAATAGTTATAATTATTTGCAGAAATTAATAATTATCCAACAAAAACTAAAATATCCCCTAATTATTTTGAGCAGTGTACTTATGACTGATATGTTGACTGTTTGGCAAACATTCTGTGCAAATTTATATTTTTAAGTTAAATATTTATTTATTTATTATTATTATTATTATTATTATTATTATTATTATTATTATTATTATTATTACAAGAGACCTCAAGGGATACTTCGTACTCCAAAGTACATAACTTTATTAGCATTGAATTGACAGCCATTTTGAAAGTACTGCATATCAGTCTCATTCTTGATTACTCTGATACTTTCATGATGTTATTGATGCGAAGATATAAAATCACAGTAGGCTAAGACTAATCTCTGTAGTGCAATGAAAATTCCATTGCACATCACAATTGTGCAACTTTATCATCTCCTCACATGTCTGAGTTTCTTCATCCAGCGAACAGTGTTGAGCTCAATGTTGCACACACCAGATTAATAGCTTTGAGCAAGATGGGCACTCTTAGTCGAACAATATTTTCTACATCGGGTTACCCGCATGCCCTCCGCTTTCATATCCATCTTCTAACGTAATCATAGAATTTGTTTGGGTTTTTCCTTAGAGAACAGGCACAGTTTTCTTTTCATACTCACACGAAACTTGCTGTACACTACTTGTAACCTGCGCTTTATAATTTTCTTGACTTATCATCCTTATGAACTAGGCTTTACTTCGACAATCTGTTTCTTCAGAATGTCTTCTTAATAAGACTACACATCCATTTCTCTATTTATTCTTCGAACTCTAGGGACACATTAAGATTCATTCAGGAACACAACTAGGGACATATTCATCATTTGAGCGTTTTAATGCTTCTCAGGCACAACCGATATTCTTCACCTCCAGTAACTGATGCTATGGGACTGAACTTAGTGTTTTCTTCTCAATTATTCAAAATTTGTAACTTTTTCGAAAGTTCAGCATCCACATAATTCTATTTCCCAAGTAAATACGGCTGATGACCATCACCATCTGGGTGACAAAACGAACATGTTTAACATTCTTTGACTTCGACTTTTTTTTTGACATTCTTTGACATTATACGGTAAATGGCAGTGTATAAGTAAATCTAACATTCTTTGACTTTGACTTCCTTCTTTTACCTGCTGCTTGAGAAAGTTGTCGCGTAAGAACTCAATAAATGCACCTTCGTTCTTCTCACGAGATTGCAGTGCTACCCAATGAATGTTTGGATAATTTTATTCACTCATAAGATTACTCACTAGTTCCCATCAGGGTAATTTGGCGATTTATTTCATCGTCCCCAGCAGCTGAACCACCAGGTCTGTAGCAACATCACACCGCATAGTTACGAAGGCTGCCAACTCTACTCCTTTGTTTCTGATACTTCTAGCCTTCATGTACAGACATAATAATCTACCTGTTTGTTCTTTTGTAAACTGTTCTCTGTAGTTTTGTTTGACACAGTCGAACAACTTGCAGATCTCTGTATCTAATATAAATACCTCGCTTATGTCGATATCCTTGCACTTACTTAATAAGTCCGAACCGGGAGTGTGCAAAATCTTCCTCCTTTCAGGACGCTCACTTCCTTTATTATGCACATTCTTATTACAGTTGCAACACAGTCATTCGTTAGCGCACATTCTCACCATTCCTCCCATCACAATCTAATTTCCCTGACTCTCCGTATTAGGTCTTATACCAATAAATAATTTCTCTGGACTTCTGATGCCAAACGCATTCAAGTGCGCACCGTCGTTAGATCATTACAGTCATATCATGATAACAAACTAAAGATTTTCATTCTCACTTCTTACAATAATTCTCTCTCTCTCTCTCTCTTATATTGTATTTATATCTAGTTTTTAATCATTTGTACCTACCATAACCACCATGTTTAATAATTGTCTTGTTTTTCAATTGCATTCGTTATTTTTTTTTACTTTCGCTCCAGGGAAAACTAAAATTAGTAACATTATCGCCAATGCAATGTTTTGTAAGTGAATCAAAATATCGCATTACATCCTTCTTTTCATCTTCCACTTAATTGATTACTAAATAAGTAATCAATTAAGTGGAAGTCAGTGCTTTGTTGTCTCCTCTTTTCTGTTTATCTTTTTTTGTTCTTTCTGTGCTTCTCTCAACGTTTCTCGACTTTTTCTAATTCCCGTATCGTCTGTCTAATATCTTGTTTTAGTCTTAGGATTTCGAAATTAATTCCCTTTCGATATTCTCATTTTCATCAATAGCGAGGTGTTTCTATTAGCGGAGCAAGTTTTCTTGTTCTCGACGTCAGTATTCAGGTTAGTATGAGTTTTTGTGACTATTCCTGTGCCTTTTTAGTGACATTTTTCAGGACCCTACTTTAATATTGCAATATTTAACAAATATATTAGTAAATATATCAAATACAATAAAGACATTGTTAAGTGATTATAATTTATTCTAAGTTCATCACACAATTCCCTCTTCCTAAAATAAAACAACAACAACAAAAAAAAAACTTTATACTTCTTCACAAAAGTAGCCTCCAAAATTATTTCAAGATCGTCTACCAAAGTGGAAAAAACGGTAACAGTTCTGAACGGAAGTACAGAGATAAATCCAACAAGTAAAGTAAATACCTGGGGGGGGGGGAGATTAAAGAATATGTCGGAATGGGTTCTGGAGGAAATCCTATTTACTATGTAGATAAATAGAGCTTAAAGTATATTTTCCGACCACGGCACTCATTGTAGCCCCTACTGGTGGAAGAGAGCCATGTGAGCTCTGTTTTTCAGTTGTATTATTAGTGAACAATGAAATCTTGTGATCATATGATCGACAGCGGTTCAGATCTTCCAGGCTTTACAGAAGAAATGTTAACCCGACAGTGAAAAAGTGTATGAATGCATGCAGTGGTTCGAAAGAGAAACTGAAACCTATCATGAGCAATAAATGTACAAGATCCTCTGATGCTAAAAGAATAATAATAATATCGTCAGTGCTTTGTTGTCTCCTCAAAATATACTCCGAGCTTGTTGTCACGATGCATAAGTTCATGATGCTAAATTTTCCATGACGTAAAAGACCCTTTGAGAGCAGTGTTCTTTTGCATCATGTAAATATTCCACCGCATTTAGTTTATGCAACCACTGAAGCAATTAAGAACTTAGCTGTAGAAATAAGGGGAACCTGCTTCTCAATTACTTTTAAAACTCTTTCTTCTTCTTCTTCTTCCTTTTCCCTTCTTTTACCTTGCGGTGTCGAGGGTTTTCCTATTCATTTAACCGTACACAAGGATAAGGTGGTTAGCTCAATGCCTCCCGGTGTAGCCTATGTCTATAGAGGCGTTGAGTTCTCAAGGCCGGTTTGCCTACTTGCGGGATGAAAAAACCCCAGATAAACGATGGAGAAAACCCTGCAGTCAGTGCCCAAGACCGGCTAACTTGGCTATGGCTGAGAGAGATCCTAAGCTCCTCACGTCAGCGACGGAAATCGAGCCCAGGACACTCCTTTCCCAAGCATACTGTTGCGAAGAGCATAGCCACTAGGCTAACCAGGCGGGCTAAAATCTTTCGAAGTCATTTAACAAATGTTTGGAAAAGAAAGAGAGAGTTACGTTGCAAAATATACTCAGATTTGTATATTTTACCCCTAGAAATTTAATGAAAAAATAAATTGGGTTCTTCTTTTTTGATATTCTTTCATATTTTGAGCGTAACATATTACTATTAATGTTAAGGTTAGAGTGTGATCCCGTAAATATTTAAAAAAAAAAGATATTTTCAAGTGCCTTGAAATAATCGATCCTTTGTCAATATTTGATAGTCATTGTCCAATGACAAAAAACTGGAAAGAAACGTAACTGCATAAAAAGAAGTAGTAAAAAACAGGATGGGATAGTATTGATTAACTAGAAAAAGGAGAAACTGGCAATAATAATACCCTGCATGTCCAATAAACAAGCTGCCTCTTCATTCTCCGAGCACCATCACTGGGAACACATTAAGCAATCGCCAACTCTGTGTGGACAATCATTATTATCTACTAACATCAGCTTAATGACTATGGTGCCTCCTATAGAAAAAAATCTGCGCTTCCAGCTGTATTTAGCGATAAGTAAGGTTTGGAATCCCATTGTTTACAAAGAGGCGCTTGTGTCCATTATTTGTGCCCTCAAATCATCTTTGCTTTAAAGTAATACAGAGGTAAAACTTATTAACGAACTATATGGGAAAATGTGGATCTGATATTCAAAAAAGTGACGTTTAAAATGACGGTGGTATAATTTCACGCGTTTAAGAGGTTTACAGTTCCTACGGGCTTCTATTGATGTTGCGTATAAGGCAAGGGATGAATGGTGTTCTGCGATATAGTACTAACTTCTAATTTCTGCAAGTTATATTAGCGCTAGGCAATGTGTGTGTGTGTGTGTGTGTGTGTGTGTGTGTGTGTGTGTGTGTGTGTGTGTGTGTGTGTGTGTGTGTGTGTGTGTGTGTGTGTGTGTGTGTGTGTGTGTGTGTGTGTGTGTGTGTGTGTGTGTGTGTGTGTGTGTGGTTAATGCCAATCTATTTGGTGCTGTAAATTAGCAGACTGTTGGGAATATACTGATTTATAGCATGGGAATGTGTCAGCAGAACTTCGCGCGCTAAATTATTAATTGCTCCTGTAGGCAGCAGGGACAATATTGGTGACTGCAATCAATAAGCCACATACAACTAATCATCTATTTGAACTGTGACGTCGTAAGGGAGGGGAGGAACCAATTGGTAAAAGATTAAAGCGCGCAACAGGTGGCTTATATCTGGCCAGAGAACGAGGAACGCAGCTACGAAATCTTTATGGAATATTCGAATAATCTTCAGTCACCCTCAAGATCTTCCAAAAAATTGAAAAATCTCATTATCTCAAAGAATATTCGATTTTCTCCTTGAGATTATAATGCATTCCGAAGAATAGCATGTATCCTTTTGTTTGGAAAACTTGGGTTAAAATCCCGTCATGGATGTGAAAAAATTATTATGAGGATGTTAACCCCCCCTTAATACCAATTAAAAATCAGAAAGTGGTCGTTTTTCTGCCAATTTTTTGGGCGAGGGTGATTTGCTGGATCAAATTCATCGTTATGTTTCAAATAATGATGAATTTGTGCAAACGCAAATGAAATAGCCGATACACGCCGTTGGCAACTTTTCTCAGCTGAAAGGAAATAGGCACGAGATTGTCTAGCGTCTATATTCGGTTGTGTTTATATGTGAAACCAAAATTCAAAATCAATTTTGGTGCAATAAACAAAAGACGTGTCACAGGCGTCTTCGTATGTTAAGCGGTTAAGAGAGGATCATTTGTATCTCACTTAATTTTTTTTGAAAGTTTTAAGGGAGACTCAACTGTACAAAACCCAGTCCATCTATGATGGAAATGACAGCTTTTGCTTTTTTTTCTTTCCTCCGAGAACTCCGGTTTTTCTCCCACAAAAAAAGACAAAATGATCCTATATCGCACGTCAGTGACAAATATACTCTTTTGGTCTATTCTTTGCAATACAAATAAATATCACTGCAAAAATGTTTAAATAAATATTCTAAATATCATCGAAGTGTTTTCAGGAATCATAGAAACTCCGTGGAGAAACAATATTATCATCTCTCGCATCTTCCAGCAATGTGCAAGCCAGTGATTTGAATAGAGGTGGGTGGGTGAGGCACTGTCTAAATAATTCTTGACGTCTGCAATGGGTAGCTAATAATAACAGAACGTTTCTAAATGCGCAATTGAAGAAAAAATCTGTGACACAGAAGAGTCAAACGTGCACACTTCCAATCATACACATTAAAAAACTGTAAACTAATGAAATAAACAATCTATTAATAAACAACCATTAAGTGATGAATTCAGAATTACAAAACCCAGTCCATCTACCAAAGACTAGGCTGTCACGTCACTCACCAATCCATGTCCAGTTCTCTCTATCTGCATGCATCTGACCATTGGCCACTTTGCCCATCTGTTTCTCCATTGCCCTTAGGAACAATAACGAGACCCTCTCCAGTCGCTTAGGGTTCTCAGTACTTTTCGTACATAAACGCACAAGCTGTGTTTGTTCACTGTACCAGAGCTTCTTCTCGTTTCCTAGCAACGAATGACGTCAAAGTGACGTACTCTATGAACTGGGGTTGGCATGGGAGACGCAGCAGGAGAAGCTACTATTTACGATAGCAAACTGTGAATGCAGAAAATAGCATTATTTTTTGAATGCAAAGAATTTTCACCTTCCCGGAACTCACGCTTAACCACATCTGCGTCTTTATGGCAGTCTAAAATTGCAAATAAAATAAATAGTCTGATATATTTATATAAATTTTCGAATATTTGTTAGTTTTATTTATTTTTTTTAGAAATATACCGTTGTTAATTGAGTTAACTACCTTCATTTCTCATTAAAATGTTAAAGATTAACGAAATATCATGTTAATATTAAAAGCAGCTTGCATAAATTCAAGAGATGTTTAAGAAATCATATTATTAATTAACAGTTTTATGATTATGATTAGATCCGCATGCCGTGATAATAAATGGTCATTTTATATCATCTATATTTTCGCATAGAAAAGTAAATACAGTATCCTTACCAAATTAATCAAAATATAGAATGCAAAACACAGTAATATTTTAAGATCCAAGCTAATAGCCACACATCTACAAGGCCTAACAACAAATATAGCACGAGCTGTGAATTTTTTATGATTGTTGCATCTAACAATGAGTGTGCTGCCTTTATGAATTCGTTATTAAGCTTCTAGAAATGAACAAGATACGAAATGTACATGACAATGAACTCATAATAAATAGTTAACAATTAATACAACGCGAGATGCAAGTCTAATAATGAACTCATGATAAAGACTTGACAATAAAGCGCTAGATGCAAGCCTAAAAATGAACTCATCAAAAAGGTCTAATGCAATGAGAATGGGGTGTTGTAGTTTTGAACAAATTGCAACTCTACTTTTCGAATTGAAAACTAAAGTATCACAAGCGCTAATTTTTTCAAAAAAAAAAAATGAAGTTCCTTCACAGAATTAACATAATTTCAAAGAAGCTGAAAATGAAGTGCAAAATATAATAAGATCTCTCCCCTTTTTGTTTCTTATGCTAGCAATTAGACCAATAACATAATAACAATAACAAAAAAAGGATATCATATACACAATTTAAAATAACTTTTCCCTTGTTCGATGACGAGGGTTTAATACTACGCACGCGCAGTGTGCGTTTTCCCAATCGATACACGCGCGCAAGCCAGCAACATTATTTCGTTAATCTTCGCACACCCAAACGTGTTGCAGCCTTGCACCGATAGCCAAGAGAATATTAAACTTGATTACCAACATATAATATTGTTAGTTCAGGTGGGCCCAATACATATTATTGGTTAATGCAATGTTATGCAAATATTTCAGAGGTTTCGATGTGTATTTTTTTGCTTTTTTTTCGTATATAAAACATTGCATTCATTTTGTTGTAGTACTAACTATTAATTAAAATTTTATATTCGGAGCTTGTATTAATTGGCTTATTTTAATCCTAGCCATATACACACAGAAGGCGTTCAATGGACTTAATGCATGCTGTTGCAATATCAACTAGCCTAATAATATCAAAGTGTAGACTCGAATGATCAGAGGCTAAAATAAATCCCTTATTATCTCCCTTGGGCTAAAACTTATACACATAGAAGTTCGTTGCTTGGAGACATAAGATAAAACTACATAGAGAGAGAGAGAGAGAGAGAGAGAGAGAGAGAGAGAGAGAGAGAGAGAACGACTAAAGCTGGGAGGGAGAGAGAGAGAGAGAGAGAGAGAGAGAGAGAGAGAGAGAGAGAGAGAGAGAGAGAGAGAGAGAGAGAGAGAACGAAAAAAAAATAATCGACTAGGAATGGAAAGGCTGCAGTCCTGGTTTTCGGTCGTTATGGCAACCGAAAGACGTCATATAACTGGGCAGGTCAGCCAGCACTAGGCAATAACAATTGAAACGATTAGCTGACTCTAAAACCCAGCCGATGTGCGGATGGAGAATGTTCTGGTGACCTGAATTGTTCCTAGTGGTTTAAAGAGGTGGAGGTACACCATATGGTGGGTTAAAGAACAATCGCAACTCTTATATGCATTTGACAGTCAGAATAATTCATTCTATTTTTTTTCTTGCATGTATTAGTCATTCTGAACCGGTTGGCAAGCAACTCGAGTATGTAAAGTCTGGATAGGGAAAATTCCTCGAGAAAGATAAACGAAATAAAGAAATGAAGAGAATGATAGAAAAAATAGACGCGAATGTTTCGGAAAAGATCTGTTTTAGACACTGCACGTGCATAGAATTAGAAGCTTCTATTGAATCAATTTTTTTCCCATCGGACTGAAGTTGCTGTAGTGTTATAGCGCCACCTCATGATTGAATGTCGCACTCATTACATCTTAACGTTCACAAGTGGTTTAAAAGAATTTTTTCGCACAACTTGAACTATTTTTATCCTAATGAGAATAACCTGGTCATAGAGATCACACGTTTGAGATTACTGCTTTTTAATCCTACATCAATTGTCGAATTCTAAATAGTGATATAACAGAGGCAACGATTTGTTAAATGTATAAAAGTAGTACGAGAGATGATAGCTAATAGCATTACGACTGCAATTATCTGGCATCACATTGACTGAAATTGACTTTTGCGTCTTCCATCACAGAAGTCAATTTCAGTCAATGTGATGCCAGATAATTTTGACGCAAAAGTCAATTCACATGTTGAGCGATTTATTTTTTTAGAATTCGTATTATTGATAACAGCTGAATTTTATTATTACATTTAGATCCTAGATTGCTCTGAAACAACTGAACAACAATGGAGTTTTTTTAATTGTTGTCATGGACGACAAAAAGAACCGCTACAACTCAGTTATCTGCAAGAATGCAACTGGATACATTTTATTCAGAAAAACATCACCAGTGGTTTAACATTATTTCAAAAGCAGCTACTGGCTTTGATTCTTAAATGCTTATAATTCTTGATAGCAATCATGTAAAGTCATTCCTTTAGCATTTCATGTACTGTTAAATGAGATTTCTACAGTAAAAAAAAAACAGTGGAGATTCAATATAGATGATCACTGGGATCATACAAGAAGGCGCATAGCTCAGTCTAATTAAATAAAACCGTCTCGGGTGGTGAGAAAAAATTCTGTTAAATCAACCATTCGTTCTAGCACGATCTTTGAATGCACCATCTTATTCGTGCAAAATGTTTTCTGTGGATCGCGAGAATATCGACTGCTTAATCGCAATACATTACAGCATTTTAAATCATAGTCGAGCTTCTTATGAGGTATGTTTTACTCCAAATTTCCTCCTGCAGTGTTTTTGCGACAGACTCGAAGTTGGTTGGAAAAAGATGGCGCCACCATTTCACTGATGGAACCCTCAGTCCAAAATTCATCACACACTTCTGCCTTTCATTATTTGTTTCTCTTTTGCGTTCTCTTCCTGTCATTCTATTATTTCCCTCTCTTTATTTCGTGCTTTTTCTATTTGTTTTTTTATCTCTACACTTCGTCCCACACTTTGTTTCGAATCCTGCTTTCGTGTTTTCTTTCTTCTGTTCTTGTTTCGATTTTGGATTTCTTTCTTCTCTCTCTCTCTCCCTGTCTCTTAATTTCTTTTTCTTTCTTTCTATCTATCTTTGCTGATTTCCCTCCTTTTCAATATTTATTCCGTTATTCTTTCTATCACAAGCTCTCTCTCTCTCTCTCTCTCTCTCTCTCTCACACACACACACACACACACATTGCAATTGACCAAGATATAGTCCACATTAGATATCTTCCCGGCTGCAAGTGTCGATGGTTGCAGGTGCTCCTCGCGTATCTTTCCTCTCATCAAGGGTTGGTTCCAATGGGCTGAACTGACTGGAGACTCTCTTAATTATTCACATCACGCACTCGTCTCCAACTCTCTAACCAAATTAGGTGAAGGACAAACATAGAACACACTCACACAACACGCTACTCAAGTGATCGTTCGTTTCAGGTGTCCTATATTCTCGAACGACTTTCCGATTCCTGACATGCGAGGTTCATGCGCCAGGACATAAATGGGCCAACCGGAATTCGAAGATGGCTTCCCTCTGTGATGTCCTTGAAGGTTGCGTCTGTCCGCTCTGTAGAGCAGCTGGAAATCTTCTGTTGTATTTGCAACGTTCCAGATGTTTCATTCTTGGTGATCGCACAGTTTTGGAGGTGACTTGGGAAAGAACGAAATATTTTTAAATTTATAATGACGATAACCCCATCATCTATTCCGTCACCCATGAATAAATACTCCCAGTATTTATTCAATCCATTTGATTTGACAAAATTACAACAATATCTAGAGTTTACTTTGATTTTTTATTTAAAATCCATAGATCATCTGATATTCTGTATAACAGAAAATCCATAACTTTTTGTAATCTTTCCTAAGAGTTCAATATCCACTATACTTCAACAATGAACTTTTCAAATGTCTGGTAACCATGGAAACGTATTTCCAGTAAGCAATTGTAATTATTTACTGAGATTATCCATTATTAATTTTTTATCTTTAAGTGATATTAACTTTCATGGAGCTAATTTCTTGACTTATTTTTATTTTATACTTTTCTTTTCATACTTTCAAACAGTATGCAAATTATTGCACAGCATATATATACCACTTTCCTCAATTAGTTAAAACAGCATTGTTAAGAATGAAATAGCTAATAAATACAGTAGAATCAGAGATAATCAAATGCTTGATTGTTAAACCACTTAGAAGAAAGTACATTGACTTAACGGAGGAACTTCTTGCAGTCTAATATTGCGTGCAGTTAGTGCACCTCCAATTGCCGTCTAGGATCCATTAAGGTATCCCAGTGATCATGCGCTCTCTTTACCAATAATAGAAAATTATCAATTTTTCACAGCGACATCTATTTTTAGCAGAAAAAAAAGAAAAAACCGGAGAACCCAGTTTAAGTCGATATATTACATATATATAATTTAATAGGAGGAGACCAGCTGGTTAGTTTCTCGTGAACAGTTATCTCCGTCCAAGTCCTCTATAATACGAGACGGAAATTCCCCTCTCCCTTTTGACACCCATCACCCCTCGACGATATTGGATTTTCCCACAACTCGTCAGACGGCATGTATCGCCAACGGACAAGTGAGAGGGCGCTTGGGCGACAGCCACTTTGCTGTAGACTACAGTTTGGAGCTGCTGGACACGATAATGAGTCCAGGGGTTTTATAGTTGCTGGGATGGGGATGCTGTTCTCCTGACACGGAAGGACCCTCGCTGTTCGGCTTCACTTTATGCGCTCGGAATTGTTGGATTAGAGTGCCAGGTAGGAAGCGATGCAAATACCTCTTATCCGCCAGTTCTCTCGTGGTGTCGTCGGCAACTCGCTTCACCAGGACACATAATCGGAATACCGCCATGCAGGGGTGTTCGACGGAGCTGCATCGCACGTAACTACCCCCCTCCCCTCAACAAATGTAAGCGTGCTTCGAGAAATCTGCTTTTCTTGGTCCAGCTGTTCGTCTCACGTCGCTACTCGATCCATTTCGTTCCTGCTAGTAGTTGTGACTGTGTGCGCGTGCGACGCGACAGCTAGCGTTTTCCCTGCCGCCGCCGCCGCAGTGATGTCAAAGCGAGTTCATCGCCGTGAGAAGTGGCGGCGCCCCCGGCCCCTGAAAGGAAGAAACCATTTCCTCCTGACTTAGGGTGGATAACCTCTCTCTTGGACGCATCGAACAGAACCTCCGTCAGACGATAGGTATCGTTGATCCTGCACGTGCATTTTCTTTTCTCTTTTGTGCGTTGTCGTTCGTGTGAATCGGAACAGTGTTTTGTCACGTCTCGATGCTCGTCAGGAACAGTCGGTGTCTGTGTTGTGTGCAACCTCCACGCTCTTCTCCGTCACCCAACCCCCGACAACAGCCGCCCGAATCACACATCCCAGCGTAAGCGACATGGCCGTTAGGAAAATGGCGGTGTGCGGACCTGCGGATCTCAGGAAAACAAGGCGGTTTGATTGTCATCTGTGCCTACATATGGTGCACGTTCTGGACCACGGACCGACTCGTCGCGACGCCCCACCTGCCTAGTTACGTGTTCGTCGACACACGGGGTCGTAGAAAAGCCTGTTGCTCTGTCCTGCACTAGAGGGGGACGATGATTGGCTAGAAGAACTGTTGATGTCTACGACAGGATGGCGGAGATGACCTAAGGGACATGGATTAGGGGGGAAATTGGACCACATCCCTTTGTGTGTGTGCGCGTGTGTGTGTGAGTGAGAGAGAGAGTGTGTGTGAGAGAGCGTGTGTGGGTGGGTGTGCGAATGATTGTGTGTGTGCGTGTGTTGTGGCGGTACCGTCAGACCTAACACTAACTAGGCTTAGCGCTCGTGTGTGTGTGTGTGTGTGCGTGCGTGTGCGTGTATATGAAGGGCACTTAACCTTATCCTGTCAACGAACCTGGATAGGAACGGATTAAGCGGAGGCAGTTCATAGTGCCCGCTGGATTAAGCGTTCGTCAGGAATGAAGAGACAAAACGTCCGGACCTTATCGCTAATCGTATGTACCTTCACTTATCTTCTCGTTGGAGCCGCTATTTTTGATGCGCTGGAGTCAGATAACGAGGATAAACAGCGGGAAGCCTTGGATCACATCGAGAGCATGCTGAAGCAGAAGTACAACATCAGCTCTGATGACTATCGTATCTGGACCACTGTAGTGATTAAAAGTGTACCGCACAAGTCAGGGATACAGTGGAAATTTGCTGGAGCCTTTTATTTTGCTACAACCGTCCTTACTACTATAGGTGAGTTGCTTATAAATATGTTCACCATATTTTTTTGAAAAAAATCTTATACTGATAATATGGTGCAAGGTAGATTAGTCGTTTCCGAAGAGCAAACACTTTATTTCTAGGATAACGCAAAATTATTTTTAATACATTATAAATAAAACTTTAAATTCCATGCAAAATGTTACGTTTCCTTTTTATAACTTAGTTTAATTATCTGAAATTTCTTTAATACATAATGTTGCTTAATGATGACAACCTGCTAAGTATATTTGTTAATTTATTATGCACAACAATTTGCTATTTGAAAGTGGCAATCTTTGGCTTTACTAATCACAATAACAATGCACACAAATATCGCTCTATCAACGATTCAAAAGTAAACAAACAAAATCCTAGTTTGAAATGCACATAACAAATCGATTGTTATAGTTCAACAATGTGAAATGAAAAACGTCAACTGTTGAAATGAACAGAATTCAACAATTATCGTTTTTGTTCGAAGTAGAAGTTACCATAGCAACGTACTTCGATTAACAGTTTAAATGTTCATTTCTATGAAGCTATTTTGCGTTTTACCTTAATAGACTAATCAGGTAGGTAGTGTAAAATATATAAAAAGGCAATCATAACATGCAAGATGTTGGATCTCTAATACATACAACCTGCATTTGGGGGGGGGGGATAATACATTTATGAATTTTTAGTTAAATATCTGTAGACCGTAAATGTGCTAGGCATCCACACACACACACACACACACACACACACACACACACACACACACACACACACACACACACACACACACACACACACACACACACACACACACACACACACACACACACACACACACACACTTTAGATATATATCAAGATAGAGAAATTACAGTAGCGTGATGTTTTTACATTCCTTGTCATATTAATGACAAATTGTTTCTATTTTTTCTCAACTTCCGAAAATCATTAGTATATTTTAGCTCGTGCAGTTAAGTCACGAGAACGATCGTTTTCTATACATCTCATAGATTAAACCACCATTTATTTAATGTGCAAATCCCTTTACGCACAAAGTTATAATTAATCCCAATAGGCCAATAGGCCTTTGTTAACAAAAATACGTATGTGTAATGAGCAAAACTATTAAACCTCTTTTTTTGCACATATCATCTTCATGGCAACCGTTATATAAATCAGCTCAATTCAGTTTTGTGAATAGACCATTCAATCCCTTAATACTGAATATTTTTACGTTCCTAAAATACCGTGTATAAAATTTCAAAATAAAAGTTAAATGGACAGAAGTCAGGAGCTTTAGGTTACAGATTAAAATAAGGAGAAGAATTTTGCTTGGATAAATACCTGGTCTTTTCATTTTCTCCATTGGTATGGCGCAATTGAGAGTCAAACCTTCAGATTAATACACCGAAGAGCCAATCACAAATACATGCATTAAACTATTGATGCTACGTTATAATCTGATCCGAGATATTTTATTATGATGAAGAGAATAAAAGCCATTTTAATGATTGCTGTAGAAAATGGGCGATGGGAAGATCTTTCCTTTCACTGTAGGAAACATTGTAAAAGCTGAAATGTCTACTTTCATAATAAATAAACATTAAAAATGATAAGGGTTTTCTTGCGTATATTTTCTTAAAAAGGTCATTTTATATTTTAAAAAAATCTCACATGGTGGGATTCGAACTCACAGCCCGTTGGGTGTGGAGTGGATAACCAATTGGCCAATTGGCCAACCAGGTCGGCAGATACGAGTATTTAACTATTGATGATCAAATATTCAAATTTGGTCTTAATATGATTAAATAGTCTTTATAAATGAGTTGTTTATCTTCACGCAATCCAATCACTTTCATACTTAGTATTCTGCAATCTTCTTTCTCTCTTTTTATTACACTTTCCAGATGATACACGAGAGGGTCCATTATTAAAGATTTAACTTCCTAATCCAATTCAGAATTTATAAAAATGTTTTATCCATGAAGAATATTTATAGCCATATATATTTTCTCACCTTTATGATCTGCTACTTTCACCCTGTTACGCAAGCATCAGACGTCATATCTGATCATCAAATAATTTGTGAATTTTTAACTTGAATCCTACACAAGAAATATTGTAAATCTTGGACTTTAGTACTATAGACAGGTGGATTAAGGGTTAGATAATCCAGAAACTGTACTCTAGAGACCACACATGCCACTTCACCCTTCCAATAAGTAGGGTGGTGGTCTCACATTGGGAGTTGAAAATCATCTACTACCTAAAGACGTTGACAAATATCAATTTCCACGGTGGATTTTCTGTCTTACTCACGAGCGCACATATATAATTCCATCCTTAAGATTCTGACATCAAAAATATCATTTTAACTTTTACTAGGATTCATCCGAATGTTTCGATGTGACAAGGCCAGTTGTTTGCATTCTTGCAATTTCGAATATTGAGCCAACTCAGTAAACTTAGACTGTTATCAGTATAATAGGATTTGCCTTGTTAAATAAGGTTGGCTTTACAATCCTGTTGAGCTTACAAGCGGTATCCTTACAACAATGCTTATTCTTAAGATATTGTTTAGCTCACAATAACTTGATCCTTATAATCCTTTGTAAGATCGACATTATAAGGATCAGTTTTGTAAGGATCAACTGTAAAGGGATTTCAACGAACGCACTATTATCGCTTCCCAACAGTATTTCATCATTGGTATGAATGAGGAAACACAATTACATTCCATGTGCTCAGAGGTTGGAAGACAATGTTTGATGAGATTATCGAAGAACGGAATAAAAGGAAAGAAATGTTTCGCTGAAGAAGCTGCTAGGAAGTCTTTCCCCTTCATGCAACAGACAGTTTATAAAGTCACATCCACCAGTTCTTCTCTTCTGCCCAGTGCACTGATTTGTATCAGTTATTTATCGAATAAAACTCAGCAACTGTCATCATGTGATCTTAATCGATAACGTTAAGAAAAACAAATTCAGCTTTTTCTCATTTTTTATGCTTGGAGAACCAATAATAAAAACAAGAGGAAATGTCATCATCGCCACAGTGGCTCATTTGCCAAGCATGATGGAGACGTAGCCCATACGTAGTTAACCAGCGACTGTTATTGTTTAACAAAATCTATAACATTATATCAATTAGATTTACAACAATATTTTATTTCGAAAAATATTCGTTGCAAATTGGCTAAAAATTAAGGTCATTAAATCGATACATTTTAGCTGTTTGAAATCTTCATACTTTTCTTAATATATGAAATAAATTTCACACAAGTCTACCTAAAATTGATATTACTTGCATAAATGTAAGTGTTGATTTTCTTGTTCCTCACAGTTCGTGTATGAGCATTTAAATGTAAATACATTTTTGCATCTTCATATTAACTTCTATTCGTTAATGTTGTCTTGATATTAATTCAAATAATTCGCCTAAAATGCTTCGTTTTATAAAAGAAAAATAAGAAAGATTATTGATAAAAGATGTCGCTGTTTTCAACATGGCCTGTGGGACCGATTCAACTCATTGATCAATTCACTTCCTAGATAAATTGAGTGTGTTAAAAGGAGGCATTTTTTGAGCTTTTATCAACCCAAAAAATCTAGAACTATCTAAAAACTGTGACCTTGACAATTTAATCAATCTTTTAATGGGTTAAACTGGACTGAATTACCGAGAAACTTTTAGATTTCGTTTTTTAGGCAGCTGAAGGAGAAAATCTTTACAATTAAAAATAAGCTCATCCATCTTAGCAGCATTGTTTGATAGATAAAACGCCAAGTGATTGTCAAAACTGTTTTCTTATTGTTGTTGATATTCAGATTGTTGATATCTGCTGATTTATACGTGGAGGAAGGTTTTATTCTCGACTGTTTTACGATCTAAAACAAAAAATTAATACACGATCACGTTAGAAGATAATGCAAGCAAATTACGTTATAAGAGCGATCCCTCAGATCGCTCTAACCTCAATAAATTTAAGTCTTCTAATTACACCGGGAAATTTTAAACATAACTCTAGATTTAATTTACTTAATAGCGTATCAGAAGTAAAATTCTGTATAGACAGAAATAGAAATATTAAAGATCCATCCTTATTCATAGCAGAAGGAATAAAAATAGAAACTTTGTAAGTGTCCGAAAACGGACCACAGTTTATGATAATACAATCCTCAGTAAGCTTAAAGGACACGAACGTTGGCTAAGTGTCCGTATGTTCGACTTTTTGTGATAAAGGTTTCACTGGCCTGATAGCCGTTTCGAACTCATTGGTTCTCATCAGAGACCACTATATAAGTAAAGGGTCTTCTTCAAAAATAGGTGATCCCTCAGATCGCTCTAACCTCAATGATGATCCGAAAGATCGTTTAACTCATTACTGAGCAGTGATTCTACTCAGTTACAGGCCCAGGTACAGTTCGATGTCGATCATTTATGATAATATAAAGAAATATAAAGAATATATGAGACCGTACCTGTATACACATACTATATATAAATATTGCATATATTTCATGTAATTTATGTATACATATGATCATTATAATCATTTGTGTCCTCCCGGACGTACACATTCTTGCATTTTTACGAAAACGAGCCTCCAGAGAATGCAAAAGGGAAAAAAAACTCGTTTTTTACTGCAGCCTATTCATATCTCAGCATTGTGTGCGCACAAAATTGCACATAAGCGCTTTGCTTTGCGGTATTTTAGATTCCCAAAAAGAGTCTGGATTCTCCGTGGACACATTCATTTTGGCACATGCTCAACAAAAAATTTATAAGCAAATTTCCTTTTTTTTTGACTTTGTAATAAACCAGAATGATAGATAAGTGAAGTCTAAATGTCTGAATGTTTTTATAAAAATTTTATGCGCAAGAAATTACACTGAAAAAAAATAAAAGAAAGTGTATCGTCTCGTATATAAATAGCGTAGAAGGTAGAATTTTCATTCACTCCAGAAAATTCTGGAATTTCTTTCGCACGATAGGATATGCGGAGTTAATAAGAATAATATACTACCCTCGATAGCCTAGTTGTATCGGTAGTAATTCTAAATAACAACAGCAGAAGGGTGCACGGATTATATCATATGGGAATATTTACATTCAAAGCAGGTGACCACCGATTGACCAAATTATCCAACGTATTGATGCAAAAAAAAGACTTCGTACTTCAGTCGGTTTCGACGTTTTTTGTTCGAAAGACCTGGATTCGAATCTCTTCTAGGACGCGAAGTGCTTCTATTAGGGCTTTTCAACTAAAGGTGAGTTAGCCGGTCTCATACAAGATATACAAGACCTGCTAACTCACCTTTAGTTAAAGGTGAGTTAGCAGAACACACGCAAGTTACAAACATAGAATACTACAGGAATAAAAATTAACCACTCTGTTCCATCGGACATGGTTTCAAAAGCTTGTATGATCTACGTATAAACATAAAGCAGGATTAGGATATACAGATGCCAAACAATATGAAGGAAAAAACGTACATTTTCATGTGTTATATAATAAGTACATTTTGTCATTTTGCGTGGCGGCCTCATAATCGTAGCAGCGCTTTGGTTATAATTACAGCAAATCCTAACAGTTAATGACAATGTAGTGTCCAATTATTTCTAATTTCCAAATTTATATCCTTCAGAATATGAAGTGTTCTTTTGGTCCAGTTTATATAGGAATGAATATCTGTTGACACGTCATTAGAAAAGATCAGAAATACCAAATGAAAATTCTGCCGATTAGAAAATCTCTTTCATATGCATCTCTCATAGACAAAACAGACAGACAGA
This sequence comes from Typopeltis vanoorti, assembly GCF_054136105.1. Taxonomy (NCBI): domain Eukaryota; kingdom Metazoa; phylum Arthropoda; class Arachnida; order Uropygi; family Thelyphonidae; genus Typopeltis; species Typopeltis vanoorti. The sequence continues at coordinate 54,508,367 of NC_143565.1, forward strand.
CCTGGTGATCTGTCTGTGATAAGATAGACAGACCTAATAGATACTTACGCATTTTGTAAAATGCACTTAAAAAAGGATTTATTTTATAAGTTCGTAAATAAAAAGAGAGTGCATTTTAACTGATAAATTTGAAAAATGTTTAAAAAAATAAATATAAGTTAAAGTTGAATCTGTTTCGACCCTTTTCTGTAGTTTAAACTATTACATTTCTGACATTTTCTTACTTGGTTTCCTCTTTGGGAATTTTACCCTTCATTATTGAATGTTAGGGCGGACGAAGCCAAACCGCGAACTCATTTTATAAGTTACATCTAAAAATGGAAACAAAAACATAAAGTGGGTATGGTGATGGAGTATTTTATGACGATCTAGACATATTTTTAGTTCGTTCAAGCATCGAATTATCGTAGAAAAAGAAATATTTTCATCTATTTCATAGGATCTCACCGAATACAAATGGAATTATACTTGGGGTGACAGTTCCCTTAAATTGTCAACATAAAAATATTTTAGACAATAATTGAAGATGTCAGACACTTTTTCCACTTAAGAATTATTTCATTTTTAGTTATTTTGCCTAAAATGAACTCTTAACAACATCTTAAACTTTGTTTACTAAGAATATAAATAAAACACTCTGAGGATGTGACTGCCTCTATAAGTGATGTCTTTATACATGCATACCGCACAACTTATGAGCCTGGACAACATCTGATGCTTACTGTAAAATATTGTTTTTGTGACGTCATTTCAGTTGCGCAATCTCTTTATAGAGCTATGAATAAAGAGAAGAAACATACTTGAAGTCACTGGTAGCACTGGTAGGGCGAGCGGATCATTTTTCTCACAATTACAACCTCATCTAAATTAGTTGAACTTTCCACAGACTAATTTTAACTGCGCATGACACGCGCTTAAATAAAACTTGTATGCATTTTCTTATTCATTCAATATACAAAGGTAAAATTGGCGTAATACGATGATAAAGGATGGCTACTCTATGACATATCAGCAGAAAAGCTGATGTCATAGAGTTTAAGGATTGTTCAAAGATGAATAAAGTATCTGGTTGAGTAATTCTATAGCACGATACTTATATTCTTTCCTAGAGGGATTTTTATGCCCATAAACTGAATGCGTGTTTCTCAGATCGGCTTACTTGCTATGCAGGGAAAACACCCTGCAGTCTCCATTTAAACCTGCTAAATTTGCGCTCTGAAAAAAAAATTGCTCTGCGGGGACGTTAGTGTTATGCGTGTGGCATTTGAACATTAAATACATTTTAAAAAATAGACTAGTAATTACAAATAATCTTTAATGATCTTCCGTCTCTTTCCTAAGTACGTGAGTTATCTAAAAAAATCCCTCTTGATTGAGAAAGAACTTAATCTAATCCGATATCAACGTATGAGGTACTTTTTCCTATATAAATCTGTGAATTACACACCTTCGTAATATGAAGGCATTCGCTTCGGATAAGTTGGATTCAAATTCTAAGCTCTTAATTGAGACAGCGTTAGCAAGGCTTTTTTTAAATTCCTGGATTGTGTGTTTTTAAAATCCCCGACAAAGCTGACAAACCCGCCTGAGAACACACTTAACTGAAAGATGCAAATCGTAAATAAAAGTTATGGAGTACTAGACATATTTCCAAATGGCCATTTATTGAGAAAGACACGCGATGGTTTCCAATGCTTGGACTAAATTTAAATCTTATCAAATTACCTGAGTGAATTATATATTTTAATGTAATACAAACAACGGGATTCAAGTTACTAATTTTGAAAAAAAAATAATTAGGAAAAATTTATCAAATGACATTCGTCCAAACCGCATTCTGAGATGTTACATAAAAGTAGAAGCTTCGATTTTGTCGCTTATTTTTAATGAGAAGTTGAAAAAACATAAACCGACAGTCTTAAATAGTGAATCATTTTCTTTTTCTTAATAGATTTCTAGAACGAAAGACTTGTTTATTATCACGCGTGAAGTCAACTACCAATTAAATTTCGGCAGTTAATTACACCTTAGTCAGCTGCTCTAAAAGAAGCAGAAATCTCTTCGCTCTGTATATTGATTCTGCAGAAGCTGAGTGGAAACAGATAACCCTCATTCTTGATGATAATTGATTAATTGACATGTTCAATATAACCCTTTCAGTATAAATGGCGTCGTGTGGGCATATTTGATACTACTAATCTTCGGAATGCAAAGCATTTAACGCTTACGCTGTCTTTAGTATTGGTATAACAAGATTCGACTTGATTAAAAAAATAAAAGATCCAACTTTTACGCAGGTTGACTAAATATTGTCAGGTTTCCCAAGCCTTCATTTTTTTTTACTTTTTTAAAGTTTACATTGCATGATGGAATGTGACCTGATTGACTTTCGCTATTGCACGAAGTTTTTTCATTCAGATGGACATTGAGTAAAACCAGAAACGATCAAGTCCAGAAAAGTCCTTTAAAAATCTACAATGAAGGACCATATATACTATCCTCCAACAATTATTAGGACAATGAGAAACTATATTATGAAAATAAAAAAAAATAATATAGGTATGATCCTCATAGAGTCACCCAATACATTTGATTGCGTCGATTTTGTATATTTAGTGTCTTTCGCAAAATATAACTACCTCTATCTGGCATTCGTTTTCCCTTCAACCCCTTCCCTCTTGTACTGCTTAAGATTGTTATCCTATCCCAAAACAATCTAACGTGTACTTCTCAGACTTTGGGTGTATAATAGTCGTATGTTCAATCTTCGGCCACAGTATCACATTCCGAGCAGCTGACTTTAACCTCCAACTCGTGCTTAATCAAGGGAACAAATGTACCTCAATGTGATACTTCGTTTAAAGCCAATCAGTTGTTCGAATGGCTTGAGATCTTCATTTGCAACTCCTTTACCTTCCAATTCAATCATCTTGATCTTATTCCAACAAGCTATTTATATAACTTTCTTGAATTTGCTGTTCTTCACGCAGCTTTAGGCGTTGAAACGTATTTTGCTCTGCGGACAATTGCATTTCAAGTAGACTGCAATTCTTGAAGGAACTGGTGAGAAAGTTGAAGCACGTGCACTAGAGATGAGCTTGCACCGATATTTAGTGTAAACTTCGATTACAATGGCTTAGTTACTAAATGTGGATATTTTATTAAATTCAACTAGATATATGAACTACCGCTAACCATATGACTTATTCCTATTAATATGTCCATTGTTACGGTTAGTTTATACTTTTCAAGAAATATTTGTGCAAAAAATAAATAAACGTCATAATAAACTGATCGCTATGAGTGGTCAGTCTATTAGAAAACCCTTTCTAAACAGCGAATAGCATAATTAGCTTTTGCATTGACGTCGATTCGTCGATCATGAATTTCATAAGGATGCTTCAATTGCAGAGATCATTCCTTCCCTGTCGTGCTCGCTAAAAAAGATCCATCTCGTTTCACACATGCTCAAATGAACTAGGATCAGTGATTAGGCTAATGAATCATGAAAAAAAAAATCATTAAAAAACATGAAACCCTTATGTTTCCATGCACCATCTATTTTTTTATAATAATGGTTACTATTAAAACATTATTCTGATGGAAGCAACCCTTACAAGATGAGCAAATTGAGATAATGAAAAACGATATCTGGTCGGAAATAATCCTCAGGAAGAGGCCGATAAGCATTTAGATTTCACTCCACCGATATCCGAAGATGAAACTTGCTATAACCGTCCTCGCAATTATAATTCCGTTAGCGTAGTGTTACGACTCCGGTTCCAGTTGTCAACAACGGAACAACTGGTTCCTGAAACCGTTCGTTAGTTCACAGTGATTATTTTCGCTCTTCAGTTTAGGGTTGGTGTTCGTTCTGCATCTGATATGCTCGTAATTGTGTATCATCAACCTGCTCAATAAAGTTGTCAGCTACTCTGTCTATTTCAATATTCCTCCACCTTGCACACCGCAGTCTTATTGCGCTACTATTTCACCGATCGACTCTTCTTACACAAGTTTTATTCCTCTTCTTTCAGTTTCCTGCAAACTGCATTTTTGGTTGGAACATTCTCGACACCCTCCGTACTCTGCTGTGTATGAACATCCTATCAGGGAGAAAGTTTCTATAATACTTGCACTGCAATATCTCGTGCTAACTATCATACTGCTCTCAAAATCATTTAAGGGGGAGGGATGTTGAATTTGGTATATTGTCCCTGGTTACTTGGATTCATATTTTTTCTCCGCTGATCCTCTCATGTCTAAGAATTCTTGATTCTCGTTTGATGAAAATCTTCATGCAATTCTGACTCTCTTCAACATCTTAGATGGCTCTAGACAGATTTCTGTTAATCGCTTTACTTGACATGTACCTCGGCTTAGGTCTTCTCCTGTTAGTTCCTTGTACTGTACCTTTGTATAAATATCCACTCTAGCTTATCGTCTATTATGGATTCAAGAAATGAATATTCAATAACGTATCAGTTCTGTTTGTAATGCAGGACGTATTTGGTAAACGTCACTCAATGCTATAAGCTAACAGCTGTTCTTTATGTTGATTACTGATCGTATTCTATTTATTCATAAGATAATTAAACTTATTCAAATATTATGCAAGTAAAAAGTATCAACAAATAGCACTGTTCACTTGCATAACATTTGAATTATGAGTATGTCTCATTGTTAAAATGTCTTTTTTCCCCTCTAGGAAGAGATGATATTTTATAATAACATCTGGTTGACCAACGAACAATACATTTCAAGGAAAACGTTAAAAATTGCAAAGTTAGATCTGAAAAAAGATGCGTATCTTTCCACATAGTGAAAAAGAGTTGCTTGTTTGAGATGTATTGTATATGACGTCATGTTCACATGATAAGAAAGGTTCTGTTTGCATCACGATATCATTACATGTGGTGAGAGCTATGTTAATAAGTCGTTTTACATAGATAGACCTAGAGATCTACATGACCTACAATAACTACTAAGTTACTGTTCACTTTCGACCCACCACCACCAGGTTAAAATTTCTCTCTTTAATACGGTCCAGACATTTTAACTTTTGTTGGTATTTTCGTGTTCGTCGTAACGAGATAGCGAAACCACTTAAGTCTGTAGCGACTCATCAGAATGCTTTTCAGTTCTTTGTCCTAATTTCTCGTTAGTGAGAGATCTTCAAGATGTCTTAAGTAATAGCAATGCATCTTAAACAACGTCTTTCTCCCTCCATTTTCATCTTAATATCCACGTTTTGAACAAATAAAGAAATAATGTGCATCGCAGTTGATTGTGGTGGGAATTTCGTCAGTTGATTATGAACGTTGACTACTTCCTCTTCATAAGTGAATTCTTCCTATGTTCGCCATTAAGTTGCTGCTTCCATTGTTGCAATACAGCAGTTAGCGCATGTCGCGTGATGTCGTGATCACTCTCTTCTAAAAGGTAACATCGTCTAGACATGAAAAGAACAATGCTCGATTTAGTATTGTTTAGGTCTCCTTGGTAATGGAATCGACTTGATTAGGCCTAGCGACTCATTTATGCCCACATACCATAACAACGTAAACGTCACGAAATTTTAAATATTTTAAATTTGTTGCTAAAATGTTTTGATCTGTTTTAGAAGCATTCAATTACGGTTAGAGCTAGGCGATTTTCGGATTTCTTTTATAAATTCTAGTTTTATTAAAACCAAGTGTCGAAAACAATTTCAGTATGAGCCGTAAGTAAACCGGCTTGCATTCTACCTGTTACTCAGCTTGCTATGCGCACTACAACTCCAAGTAATTGTATTTATCTGTAATTTAATCGTATATGTTATAATGAAGTCTCCTTTGATGTGTACATTCAAAAAACTTAGAGACAATGATCCGCTAAGAAACAGGTCCTTGATTACTCAGCTATCTGCTCGGTCGATGAGCATCTGAGATTCTTCGTCACTCCGAATGCGGAATGTCCTGACAAACCCTATCAAGATACGGAAAAGCGTACAGTTTGATACTTTCTCTGTAATTAAAAACTGGCGTAGTGCTTCTTCCGTGTTTGTAAGTGCACACTACTATTTATTTTGTGGGTAACCTCTTTGAAAGTGTAAATGCTCGATGGATAAAGGTAGAAAAGGACAGTGTATGTTTGAACTTCGTAAACAAACACTCAAGAACATTCACGAATGTCGTTTATACGTTTTGGGGAGGTCTACAGATATCGTGCAGACATATTTCTTAACGTATTCAGTTTATTTAAATTCACGCAGTTTAGATAGTGAATCGTGAGTATTGTGTAGTTCGAGGACTGATCCGGCAATGAATTATCGCACTTCGCGTAGGTGTCATTTAATAAAAATAATAAATAATTATAATTAAACCGTCACTTAAGAAGTGTCAAAGATAGACAGCCAAGGTCCGTTGTTGCACATGACTCCCTAAATTCACGTTTGGGTAAGACGTGAACCAGTGAAGTTTTTGTTGACGTTATGCACACCTGCACACTACCCAATTAGAATGAAATGGATGCGCCTGCGCACAAAACTCTTTGACGGTGAACAGCTACATATAAACAATTTGGTTTTAAAATATTTACATTTAAGCGAGTTGCATTCTTTTGTGGGAACACTACATATTAAGTGAGTTCTCTCCTCTCTTTACGCATTTATATCATCTGATAATTATATCAAATATTTAAAAATTAAGCACCGATTTTAAGAAAGCGTCTATCAATAGTATTAGTGCTTCGTCCTTTGTGTATTGATCTTGACTAGCCTTTGAAAGAATATGCATTTCCCAAGATGCATTGCCAACAAGTACTAGTTTATTTTTAAATAGATGATCTATAAAAACAGATTATTCTTAATGTATTTCAAGATTAGGTATTTTAGATTATTTTTATCAATTCCTGTGGTGATGAAAGTTTTATGTTCTTACTTTTATGTTCAGTTTCCAAAATCGTAGATCCTCTATTCTCTCGTAATTTAAAGACATAGACGTCGTCGTGGTTCGTCGGTCAACTTTCGACTTCGAACTGATGAGACTTGATTAACCTCCTTTGGGGGCACAAGGATAGTCAAGTCACAAGGATTTTACGTAACCTAACATAGTTAGGTTACGTAAAGCTACTTTTAAAATCGAGAAGCTAAATAATCTCGCAACCAAATACGTCAGCATAATTTGCAGGACGAATAATAATTCTGAACATGAGCTTGAAACATAATAATTGGTGAAATAAAGCGTACATCAAACCACAAAATAATTCGCTATGGTTACGGTCTTCGTAGGTCTCGTAGCTCAGTCGGTTTCCGCAATGTCCTTCGGTTGGAAACACCTCGATTCGAGTCTCGTCTAAGACGCAAAGAACCTTTATCAGGGCTTTTGAACTGTGGGTAAGTTAGTGTCAGTCTCATACGGAGGTGGTGGGTTTTCAGGAAACTCGGGGTTTTCATCCCGCCAAACGGACAAACCTGTCAAGAGAACACACGCAATTTACACACAAACTATAAGCATTGGACTAACTGTCCTATTCTGAAATAACTGTTAGGTGCTTTGGAAGGTTATGGACACTAAGGACCTATCAAAATCAAGGAGAAATTCTTGTTTTGACAAATTTACCTTAGAGACTACATATTTAAACTGAGTTGGAAGTGTTTCGTTTATCTACTCATAATTGGTTACGACTTTTCGTAACCCATTATGAGATTCACATAAATGCGTTTAAATTTCTTTAACATTTACCGAATGCTAATGAAATTAGTATTATTATCATTAACTGGATGCCCATGAAATCGTCACAGACATCGCGAAGATCCTTACTATTTCATACAATGTTTGTCCTGTTCATTACATTCTTCTTCGGTACCCAAGTTAAGGTTACAATCACCATCGGAAAAATTTGCTCCTCAATCCCTTGCTGAATACTCAGGTTTCAAAAATGGCCCCGAATCCTAAAGATGGTCCTCTGTTCTTTCTCCTCCTACTCCATTCACCAACTTTTATGTCTTTATTCGGTCACACTCCCTTAACCTGTCCTAAGTCTATTCCACACTCCAAATGTCCTGGATTGGGTCATCTAATAAATGTATAAACAACACATTTCCCACCAAGATTTCTTTATTAAAATTTTTCTGCCAAATATTAATTGCATCAAACTTTAGCATGAATTTGAAAGGAAACTTTCATGGAACTAGCGTTACAGTTCTCCAGGTTTGTTCATTATACATCTCATTCATTTATTTATTCATAATCCCCTACCCTTGTTTCGTTTTTGAATAATCACAGTGCAACGTGCTGCGTCTTATTTTGATGAATGAAACTTAATGTTTTTATTTATTTTTATTTTTTTTTTGCATGCCTATCGTCCCATCTACGATAGGCATGCGAAATGTGCTTCCTTTATTTTGAGAGTATTTCGCTTTTAAACCTTATGGAATGTTTCTTAAAATTCCTCAGAATCCTGCATTTTGAGTCTGTTGTAATAAGTCTCATGAAGCAATGCGAACTACCCAAGTGGCTTAATTATGTTAAGCCTGGCTTATGACATGCATATTATCAATACACAATCAAGATGATTTGTAAAAGTGCAAAAAAAAAAATTAGAGTGTAGAAAGGCTTTGTAGACGAATTAAATACAATTTACTATGGAGTTCGAGTTTTAATTTAATTATATGCCTTTATAGATTCGCTTCTTGATTCAATAAAGTTTGAAATGATCTCATAATTATAAGGCTCCATTCGAAATATCAAGTTAAACAACTTATAACTGAGGAAAGCAACATGAAAGATAATTTAGGGAATTCTCGTGCAATAATTGATAATTTTTAGATCATTCCGATCTAGTCATCGTTAAGATGCCTCATCTGCACCTCTATATTTTATTCTTTTCATATAGAGTCTTCTTATTTCAGTCGTTACAGACGAAACCCTTTGGTTCGAAAGACGTGGGTTCGAATCGCGTCTGGGAATATTTATCAGAGATTTTTTCAGCTAACGGTAAGGTTACCGGACGTCCGGAATTGGCCCGGACATCCTGGATTTGTAATTACGTCCGAAGGCTGTGTCCAGGATTGAAACAAAAGTCCGGAATTTTTAAATACCTTGGCTTTACCGTGTTTAGTGATTGGTAATTCTCCATATGTGTTTGATGTTTGTGTCTGAAGTCTACTTCTTTTTTCTTTTTTTTTTTAATTTTTGCTGGGAAAAAGAAAATGCAGTTTCAATTAAAAAAGTTGCAAGATGAGTATAAGTTTATAAAGCCTTCTTATTCCAGCGATCGTGTAAGTTGCACATTGTGTCACGGAAACCTCACAGTCGCACATAAGGAGATACAGAAGATCATATAAAAAGTGCTCAACACAAGAGAGCAGTAAGTAGTTTCATCTTCTAATATAGCTGCTTATTTTAAATCGACAGACGCTATTGATGATGACCTTAAATGTTCTGCTAAAGAAGCCGTATTTGCTTATTATTCTGCAATGCATGAAATCAGTTTCAAGACATAAGACTATACACCTAAGTTAATTAAAAAGTTATTCGAACCAAAATTTTCAGCCGCTCGTACAAAAACTGAAGCGATAATTATAAATGTGATATCGGCATTAATTACAAATGAATGTTCTGTTAGTTACGTAACTATAACAGTCGATAGCTCAAATCAAAAAGACATAAAAATAGTCCCTACAGTGGTTCGATACTTTACTTTAGATCACGGGATTCAGGCAAAACTCCTACATTGTGAAGATGTACCAGGATAAAATTCAGACATCATGTGATTATCTTTTGAAAAATGTCAAGAAATAGTCTCTTGATAAAAAAGGTGTTACTGTACCGATAATAACAATACAAAGTTTGGAGAAAAATAGGAGAGGGCGAGAAACATTGAAACAAGATGGTCTCATCATGTTTTAGGCATTGGCTTCTCGGTAAATATAATAAATAATTGTGTTCAGACTGCTGCAGATACACTTCCTGTTGAAGTGACAGTAATTAAAATATACAAATATTTTCATGTATACACAGTCAGAGCCACCCAACTTAAAGAATTCTGCGAATTTGTAGATATCGAATACAAAACGATTTTGTCTCACATCATCTTCACAATAGACCAGAAGGTAAGCAATCTACTGTTCAATATTTTGAGTATTTTGTTGATTTATTGAGTTCCTTGCTCTATGATTTCCTTTTATTTCTTCATACCAACTTTTGTTTGTCATGTAGGGGTGTATAACTTATAAGTCATCCGCTTTCTTAATATTGAAATTAATTTTTCATGAAATATCCTGGATTATCTTTCCTAAAATATGATAACTCTAGCTAGAGGTGAATTAGCAGGAGTTATATTCCAGGAAAGTCGGTTGTTCGTCCCGCAAAACAGGCATACCAGCTAAAAGAACAAGCGCATAGCAAAATTAACAGCCCTACCATAAGCTGCAAGCAGGTTTGTAAGAGGCGAAGCTATTTGGTCACTATTAAGCCTAACACGAATCAGAAGATGAAATGAGATTCTATTTTAAAGGGGATTAAATAACGAAAGTCTGTTGAAGAAACTAAATATGGAACTTTCTAAGCCACTTCAGACCTTCAGTAAGCAGAACCAGCGGTCTCAAGTTTGATGATAAAATTCATCTTCTACATCCATGGATGTAAATGTCTTAGAGCGAGACATGAAGTTTATGAAGATTCATCTGACGGTTAGACCACCAACCTGCTTATTCGGAGGACTGAAATAGCTTGAATGATGGAAGCATCAAAGACAATTCATCAATTCATCCTTTTCCTATTGCTTATCAAAAAACATATGATTAGTTAATGCAACCCTAAAACTTTCGGCTCTGTGCTGAGAGACATCACAACTACTGTGTTTTGAAAAGAGTAATTGTTGATTAGTTTTTTTTTTTTTCTTTTTAGGTGCATTTTTAAAATGATCGGCATCTGTAAAATCAGTTTTGTCTTTACGTAAAATATGATTAAACACGTAGGATTATCCTTATAAACCACGGTCTGGCTGAATATATTTTATTCCTATCTGTTATTTTGAATCGTTACTAAAATTAGTGAAAACATCTTAAGTTAGGTTTAAATATCGAGCTATTTTAGCAATAAAATTACCCAAAGCAATTTCATGTGTTTGAAGAGCAAATGGTGAACATATATAGGTTCCATTGTCGTGACAACAAATGACGTCAGAATAAAAGCAGCTCTTTATGAAACGAACTTTTTACGATTCTCTTAGTGATCTGCAATTTGTTTATTTAGCACACAACCTCAGAATTCTAAATTATCTTTATCATTGAACCTTTTTAATCGATAGAAATGCTACCAACTTCGAGATAACTCGTGCATGGTATTATCCAATATCACACGATCTATATGCGTACTCCTTCATCAATTACAAGAACATTCATCTTCGATTTAGTCTCGTCCCATTTGGTGTGCTAAACTAAATTGAAGATGGATGTTCTGGCCAGTGATTAGTATCAGAAAGGCTCGTGTGATTCGGTTATATCCAACCACTACTAGATTATTCAATCATGTCACTAATTGACAAAATGTGTGTTTTAATTTCGGTAAATATCAAACCACGTGTTAAAATATGATAATGAGGAGAGCACTTCAATATAATCTGAAAACGTATTATAGAATTGGTCCATTAGTGTAAAGATTGTGTGCGTGCGTGCATGTGTGTGTGTGTGTGTGAGAGAGAGAGAGAGAGAGAGAGAGAGAGAGAGAAAGTCAAGTCAAATACGTTTTTCATACGACAAAGCATTCTTCCTAGAATTAGCATGTTTATAACTTCTCTTTCAAGTACAAGATATACGACATTTTCAAGTAGTTGTTCAGAGGTCAAAATATATCAAAGCCCTTTAGGGATGGCGGAGAAAGGAGATATTTCTTTGAGTTTTTCGAACCATTAAACACGAAGAAGTGCTTACTATATATTGCCAACAAAAACTATGTTTTAGGTGAATAGGGCTGCTTCTGGCATCCTACTGACCCAGGTTTAATAACAGTAAACCGAAGCGAGTATATGTCGAAGGTTGCTGAGGTAAGAAAGAATTATTAACTTAGTTGAAAAGCACAGAAAGTTAGTTGGATTTCTTAAGAGTACAAGTGGTCAAACAACTACCGGAAAATCAATAATGAAAACGTCTTAAAATGACAGAAACGTTCTTATTATCGCCAATGATGTAACAATCAGTGAATTATACGTATTCGCCATCATTTTATCTAATAAATTGAACTAATCATCCGTTAGAACAAAGACAGCCATGCTGATAAGCAGGAGCACCACTCCTATTGTTGATAACAATGAACTCGAAAATAGGATTTTTCTATCATAGAGAATGCTCCGTTACAATATATTAACGCACATCAAATTGTGAACGTTGTCAAATAGATCTCAAAAATTTCGAATGTTCAGAATGGTTAAGAATGGTTGAATTAGCCATCAGCTATCCGCGATCCTGATAAGTCCAAATTACACCACAAAATAAAAGTGCTTGTTTTTATCGTGGTTCCCTTTATTAAATGGGAACTATGATATTTTACAAATTACTCGAAAATATGAAGTATGTAGCAGCGATTTAAATATATTTCCAATATATTTTTATTACTTATTTTAATGATGCATTTGCGCAATGAAGTATAAAATGAAAAAAATACAATATGGATTCAACAACAAATCTCGGAATATAAAAAAAATGTAAAATCATTTTAAAATGTAAAAAAAAAAAACATAAAAGCGTTTCGGAATGTAAAACAGCCTGGAATATAAAAAAAATTAAAAACACCTCGACTGAAAGGGAAAATTTTGTAGGCATTGCCCACAAAGTATTCCTGGTGAGATTTTTCGGATGGTAGTTCACCATTGCTTTCCCCCACCCAATTCTATCCGGGCTCAGGACCGGCATATGGCTGGGACGTATTCATAACTGTAATCCCTGTGTGTTCACGGGGCCGGTTTGCCTATTTTTGGGATGAAAAAATCCGAGTTCCCGGGTGAAAAAATCCCCTACCTCCGTATGAGACCGGCTAACTCACCTTTAGTCGAAAGAGACCAGATAAAGGTTCCTCACATCACGGACGGAAATCGAACTCAGGTCTTTCAGACCAAAGGGCTTCGTCTATACTGATTGAGCTACGGAGGCTCCAAAAACACCTCCTAATAGAAAAAATTTATTAATTGCTCGGAATGTAAACAATGTAAAAACACTTCAGAATGACAAAAAAAAAATATATAAAATTGCTCGGAATTTAAAAAAAATGTAAAAGAAGTCTGGAATGCAAAAAAAGTAAAACACATCGGAATGTAAAACAAATTTAAACCGGCTCGGAATGTAAAAATTGTTAAAAAGCTGGGAATGTAAAAAAATCAAACATGAGGATACGAAAAATGTAAAAACACATCAGAATGCAAAAATGTAAAATTTGCTTGGAATGTCAAAAATGTAAAAACATCTCCGAATATGAAAAGCATAATGGTTCCCATTAATTTGAAATAGGAAGCATGTTATCTAGTAAATACTGAGAAACATTAAATGTACCCTCCAACGATGTAAATATATTTCCAATATATTTGATTACTGGTTTTAATTAAGTATTTGCGCTGTGCAGAATAAAATTTAAAAAAAATATGGATTCAACATTTTATCTCAGAATGTAAAAACAGCTCAAAGTGTAAAAAAGTGTAAAAACAAACCTCCGAATGTAAAAATATAAGCACAGCTATCAATGTAAAAACAGCCTGGAATGCAAAATATGTAGAAACAGCTTTTTTCCTTGCTTGTTTACGAATAAAATTGACACGAATATCGAAAAACGAAGAAAAACGAAGATTAAAAATAAATAAATAAATAATTTCAAAATAACGAAATTTAAAGCCCGAGGTAATCAGGTCAAGATATTCTCTTCATTTATCTTTTCCGCTATTAAACTGAAAGTAATTTAATAAAATACTTTGGCCACTCAATTAACTCGTTGCTTTAATAATTGAAGCAATATTTGGTTTTATAATAATGATAAAAGTAAAGAAACGTTTTGTTAAAAATATTTTCGTTCGACCACTCGAGTGCTTGAATGTCGGTCAAGTGGAAATATGACAAATTGAAAACCAAACACCTTGAGAATCCTTGAAAGATACGCTGGGAACAAAGCAATCACTCCCTTTTAAGGAAGAACGTAAAGTCGCTGACAGTTTGGGTCCGGTAAACGTGTTAGGAAATTTTATCACCTCAGAAACAGTTTTGCTGTCGTATAAAAATGGATGTCAACACGCGCACCTTCTGAGTGAAGAGGGAAACAAAGACAATATCGAGTGTCTCTTCAGAGAAATGCAATAAGAATATGAGGAAGCCTTGCCTACGAGTTGGTTAGTGGGACATACTTCCTGTTTGTGCGAGGAATCGGCAAGTAATGGTTTATAATTCGTAATCGATTCATTATATTAAAGACGTGAAAGAAATAGAAAAACACTGTAAAGATCACATAGGAAAATGATAAACACAATGGATGAATATAATGATTACAGATGATTATCACGATTGGTGACGCGAAAATGGCTGCTGCTGGTTTTTCCCTTTCAGTCGTTTCCGACCGTAGGTGACTTTGTAGGCATTGCCCACAAAGTATTCCTGGTGAGATTTTTTACAGGGTATTTCACCATTGCTTCCCCCTCCCCCCCATTTTATCCAGGCTGGCCGGCAAAGACCGGGACGTATTCCTCTCATGTGATGTGATGCGGACTGAAAAAGTTCCACGTTTGTCCGTTAGAGCAGGGTTCCGGATTATGTAAACTATAAATATTTTTTAAAAAATATACAACATAAATAAATTAATAAAATAATAAAAAAAAATCTGTAGCCCGCTTACGGTACTAATGTACTATAAATTTTCAGCTTTTTTTATTGGAAATTACATAAAAAGGGGATGACGATGGTGATAGAGGTGTTGATGATCACGATAGGTGAATGTGATAATTATGTTAATGAGTGATGATAATATTATCACGATAGATGAAGAAGATGATAATGAAATACTGAAGGATAGAGAAGAATGAGTGTTGATAATAATTTTAAAAGCTAGCTGATTTTCCATATCAGTTCACACATATCTAATTTTCTATAATAAATATGCTTAATTGTTTGCCAAGGAATTCTACGTTTCTTTCATATCTCCTTGGGAAGGAAGAAAAAACACACACAGAGAGAAAAGACCAGTTTTTCCCATGTTGTCATTTGCACCCAGCAACAACCGAAAGATATATTCATTAGTGCAGTTCTCCGTCTGTTCAAAAAGAAGTCGGAATGTCTTATAACCCTCCCTTTCCATTTTCCAGTAATGTGTGAAATGCGAAGTTTCCAATAGATTGCTTCGACAGCCATTTCTAACATTATGGAGCGGTGCATGTGTCAGCTGTTGGAGTGTTATTCGGTAGTATGACTATTTGCTGCCGTTGCTAGTAGCAACCCTAATTGTTGCACGCTACTAAATAATTGAACCGCCAGTTGCTCTGACAGCTGGTGGCAGTGAACACGAAGTGAATTACAAATGATTTAGTCACCTCTGTAGCAGCACTACCATGAGGGAAGGGGAGGGAAGAATCTTGTGGATTTCTTTAAAAACATTGCAATCACATCTGAGATGTCTGTTGTAAATCTTTTTTCAACAAATGAGCAACCAGTAGAAAGTCTAACAATTCGATACGTGTAATGGATTCTTAGTAACGAAATGCTTCTGGAAACTTTCACCAAAAGTTACTTTCTATAATATGAGATCAAAATTACATCCCATTTCATGATAGGACACCTTAAGCATTAAAATTGGGAGTATCATTACAGTTTCACTTTATAAATATCCTTTATAAGACTCGATTGGCTTTACAGAGGTCAACCGAGTCAATAAATCTGCCTGGACTTACACAAGGGTGTAAAAATCAGCAATATAGACCTATCAGTGGATCCTCTATGAAATATAAATTCTTCTGTATATCTAGAAACTCGCACTATCGTTCTGTAGTCCATTTATAGATCTGCATTTAATTCTGCTTTGTGTGACGCTCTGATTTGGTAACTGGAGCACATTTTTCACATTCAAATATTGGGAAAGTATTCAAATCGCATTGTATACGGATATCTTCATAAATCCGTATAAAATTTAGAAGCTGATTCTTATTCATGAAATAAGATTTAGGTAGTAAATGTATGTGTGGTATTCTGATTAAAAAATAGCCATCCGGTTTAAGTGATTTGGTATATCAAATGTAATATAAATACTAATGAAATATTGTCTTTTATATTAAGAATGATAAATACAGGCAGTTAAAAAAGTCGCGGTTTGTATCCTCGTAACAGTAATTGTTTTGTTAACACCATAATACGTTAAATATAACCGACCAGATGAGCCTTAAAGAAAAAAAAAACAGTAATTCAAAGGTATGCGTATCGCAAACCAGTTTTATTTTCCCGATGTTCTACCGAGGAAGAAAAATTAATTTCTGATCGTAATTCAAATAACGTCCGCGCCGTTAGTCCGAAACCATATGTCTGGGAAAGGAGTGTCCTGCGTTCGATTCTCGTCGCTGACATGAGGAGCTAAGGATCTTTCTCTGACTTAGCCAAGTTAGCTGGTCTTGGGCGTGGACCTCAGGGTTTTTCTCTCCAGTTTATCTGGGGTTTTCTTCGCTCAAAGCAGGCAAACTGGTCTTAAGAACACAACGCTTCACAGACAGTTACACATGATTGAGCGTGGGGATAACGACCCCACCTCGTAGTGAGTTATGAAGCCCAAAATGGGAGGCCAAGGCCCTACATGGGGCTGTAGTGCCAATGAAGAAGAGGAATTCAAATAATGGATTTAAACTAGAAGGCACAGAAGGACATCACATCTCATGATATCAGATGTGATGTCCAGTACAGTAACGAGGGTATGAAGAGCCTGTGGTAAGTTTATAACTTGAGCGCCCCCCTAACCCAAAAATGACAAAAAGTTTGAAAAATTTAAATGAAACAAGTTAAATTTTACTAAATGCAATATGTTAAATACTATTAACCCCATCAAAATGAGTTGCAGAATTTGTGTGTCTAAAGCGGCGTATTGCCGAAATTTAAAAATACAATATAAAATAGCGGACTTTTATATCTATTTATTTATTTTTAATTTTTTATATTTTTTACGTTTCGCGCCCCAAACCTAGTTGCGCCCGTGGCGGGCGCCTCTTTCGCCACGCCCTTGTTTCTTTGTTTTTACGAAAGATAAACCAGACTAAAATGCTGTCGTGGGAATTGAATATGCTGCATCCTTTTCTACTGAAAAAGTTTAGAGTTAGGAAATTTGAATTAGTAATGAGGCATTTAAGAACATGAATCTCTTTGTGTGTGTGTGTGTGTGTGTGTGTGTGTGTGTGTGTGTGTGTGTGTGTGTGTGTGTGTGTGTGTGTGTGTGTGTGTGTGTGTGTGTGTGTGTGTGTGTGTGTGTGTGTGTGTGTGTGTGTGTGTGTGTGTTATGCCACTCAACTGTTTATGTTCTCGTGTCATATCGTCGGAAACCTGCCAGTTGTTATCCGAGATCGATGAACCCGGATTTGCTTAGAAACACCGTAGAGAAATTTTTTACAATTCTTGATGGGAAAGGGATTTAAGCCTAAGAGGACATAAATTCCTGAACAAGAGGGATTCGTGTCGTATTGACGGCACTACTGTGACATTCAGGTGGAAATAACACCGCTTGTTGCGTTTCGTTGATGACGCAAGGAATTCCTTTTAGAACACTTACAGGATTTTTCCTGGGAGGAGGGGATTTTGTCAATTTTTTAAGTAATAGAGTCAAAGAATACAAAGAGAAAGAAAGAAAGAGAGAAAGAGAGAGAAGGATAGCTAAGACAACGAGACAGATTGAGAAACCGATCTTGTTCACTTTGTTCCTGCACTATATATTGAAGTCAACGATGTTTTACCTTCGACAGTGCAGCCTGATTTACTCGATAATATCGCAAACCTTTAAAATCTGTCGAAACCTGAATACTGCTTTTGATAGGGCGGTTAATCCGATCTGCACGATTTATGGAAATTGCGTCTGTTCTTCTGGTCAGTTTGCCTATTTTGTGGAATAAAAGAAATCTTTTCACGTCTCCATACGAAACCGGCTAAATCACCTTCGATTTAGAAGCCCTGATAAAGTTTATTTGTGCGCCAGACGGGTTTCGAACCTAGGTGTTTCCAGTCAAAAGGTATCATCGATGCTGACTGAGCTACGGAGGCTCCCTGTATTGAATGAATCGAAATCACTTAAGAACCAAAACTATTTAAAACACTTTAATAAAATATTGCAGTCTGGCCGGTTGGGGTGTTAAAGAGAGTGCAATACCACAGCCAAAATAGGTAAGAACTTACGTGAACTTCGAAGGTAACCAACAAACATGTTTTGCTTTTCCGGTAAACTTAGCTTGTTAGGGGCGTTTGGAAGAAGTTACTGCTTGTGTGAACACGGCTTCAGCAGTTCGCGTAGACGCAAGTAAATCAAATTCAAATAGGACGAAATAAGAAGAAGCAATTAATAAACTATTCTAATGATCTCCCGCAGAACCCTTTTGTTGGACGTCTTTGGTTCGAATTTCTTCTAAGACGCGCAGAATCTTCATCAGGAGTTTTCAACAGAGGTGAGTTAGCCGATCTCATAAGAAGGTTGAAAGGAATACCAGACAGAATGATGCAGTTCTAATCCAACGGCCTTCTATGACCACAATAACGATCAACTAGCAGAATGTGACACACACACACACACACACACACACACACACACACACACACACACACACACACACACACACACACACCACACCACACCTTTCAACCTCTATTTTGATCTCACCTTATAAAAAAATAAGGGGGGGTGTAATAATTTATTGTACACCATTTCTTCCTTATTTTCTTTGATTCTTTTAAAATAAAGCAATAATGAGACTCCAGAGATCAACTTCTACATTACTTCCTTGTCATGAACGTACTCTGGTCTACTCCATTCAAAACATCTTTTGCAGGAATTTTTCTTAGTTAAGAAAAACAAATCCCATTAGTTCGTTGTATGCAAAGAAACCTTTTTACTAACTTCACACGACAAACCTGTGCTTGGCGAAAAAATAAATAAATAAAATAAAGAATAAAAAAAGTTGGTGTTAAAACTGTTCACCACAGTTGCCATCAGCTCGGAGTGTTTAGCCTCTCTTTATTCTAATAATGTCGTTTGTTAGTAACAGCTGTTCTCCAACAGCAGGCCAAGACGATTAAAAGCTGTTTATCTTGCACACACTTTAATGTTTGTAAGCAGCGGATGAAGTGGGGAATGAATGTGTGTAGCTTTATAAAATACTACACAGAAGTCGATTTCTTCGACATTAACTGTATTTAGACCGAATTTCATTTTTAGCAGTCTATTAAATGACACAGAAAGCCCCCCTTCCACCCGAATTTTAAAAACAGTATTTATGCAGAAGTAAGTCCAATTTTTCCTTCTCCTTCTGGTTTGTATTCAGTTATATTTCTATTTCGTATTTCTGTTTCTATTTCTATCAGTCAATTCTGTTTTTATTTCTATTACTGGATGATTCTTTTAGCACCCAAAGTACTTCCTGCACGGTCAACAAATTGTCAAGACAAACTAAATTCCTCCTTCAAATTTGGCCCATTTTTTGTACCTTTTTTCCTTTTCAGTCTGGCGACGTAAGAAATCCCGCGGGCTTATCTCATGTCTCCACCTTTTCGACGAACAGAAATAAAATTGCAAAAACATTTGGCGGAAATGGAGCGGGGTCATTTTGAAGCACCAAGTACCACTTACTCGACAAGCAATAAAGGGACGGAAAATTAAAAATATTTCCACTTACATTTTTGCTTTAACCGCTTTTAAGATTATTTATCTGTAAAATCTCCGGGAATATACTGTTTTGATTATTTTCGTCAGGTTTTAGAAGATAACGGCGGCATCTGTGTGTGTGTGTGTGTGTGTGTGTGTGTGTGTGTGTGTGTGTGTGTGTGTGTGTAATATAAGAAGACTATCGCTAATGGATTATAATTTGTTTTTTCCGCTTGTTACATATTGCCTGAGTTTTGCATTACAAACTACAAGTTATTACAGCAACATAGCATAACATTTTAAATATATCAAACAGAAACAATGTGAACTTATTAACTACCAAACGAAATACCCAACAATGTGTGAAGTTGTAACAATAGAAGCAGAAGCTAATCATAATGATGTTAATTAGCTGTTAATGCAGCAGATGTTCCTGATAAACATATCAAGAGCTATAGTGAATGATGAGAAAAATCAAAAATTAAAAAAAATCGCCTCGGTTTTTGTTAAATTTGGATCATTTTCAGAGACAAAATTTGACAAAAGAGTTTCGAAATTATATAAACCAATAACTTCGCTCTAGCTAGGTAGATTTTAATGACATTTAGCAATTAAAATCTTAAATAAACTAGGAATAGTTACTGTAAATTGGACTTCAATAGAACTAATTTTTATATCAAAATTAAACAAAAAAAGGAGATATCTGTAGTACATAAGCCTAAAAAAATCAATTGTTGTGATAATTGATTATGAATATTCAGTTTCAATTAAATGTACATTTAAATAAGTGGATTAACCTCCTGTTTTTTCTGTGATTTAGTTTTGGTTCATCTTAATGCAATCGATTCAATTAACGACATTATTTAACTTCTGTTTCAAGTATCTTGGCTGTATGCTGCATGTGAGATTTATCACCTTAGCAATAACGCCATCTGGTGGCGAATACATCGCTTATTAGGCTCCTCCCTGCTAGTCCTTTGAACACCCTCCAAGTTAAGCCAAATTAATAATTAATCACCACTACATATGCTCCCTGGTAAAAGACGTATTAGCGGGATGTTTGACGTTTCCTAAACCTAATAAACTGTCCTGCACCTGTATTTAATTTAAGGAGGCTGGTCGGCCACGCCACTGAGCCATAGGGGGAGGGCAGAGGGGAGGAGAAAGATGCAACGACTCGTATGACGGCACAGATTAATAGTTGGTCAGATTTTCTGTTCTACCTACCTCCCCAATCATTCGTCTCTTTTAGCCATTTCTATTAACGACATCTTTCGAGAAGGAAAAAAAAATTGCAAGCTGTGGTGGTTGTTAATGATCTGACGCTGCGTTAAATGTCCCTGTTGTCACATGTCACGCAGAGCAACCTCATTTACCTTCGTAACGATACCTTTTTTTTTGTTTCCTTTTTCCTACTTTTTTTCCAGTGTGTTTTATTGCGAGAAAACACTAAAGGGTCAGCAGATTTGTTAAAAACAACCCCAGTTAATTGGCCGAACACAAAGTAGCGTAAAAGCTTGCATGACTCTGTTCAGCATATCGGAACATAATTAAAGAAGGCATCTCCGATAACAGCCATCACGGACTGCAACGATGAGGAGTTTTTATAGTTGTGGATCATTAAATAACTTCGATAAAAACACCATTTTAGCGTATTTGGGAAATTATGGAGCGAAAGGCGAACACAGAATTGGACAAAAAGATCAAGGGAAGAAGAGAACTGATTCGAATCAAAGATACGTATTTTTATATACAGAGAGAGAAAGAAGGAGAAAAACAGTACACGTGAGAACTCTATACCAAGTCCGTGAAGGATTGTTGTCGTTTTATTCAACATCGGAAACTGAACGTGTGTGAACATGAAGCGCAGTCGCCTCGTTTTGTTGCGAGGAGATCGGAAACATCTTTAACAGGCTATCCATAAGAGCCTACTCGAAATAGATAAGGGGAAGAGTTCACGGATTATTAACAAATACATAACGAGCTCTTAGGCATATTATTCCCCCCCTACAGTTAGGAATTCATCGGAAAATAATTACGTACCCTCTACTACTGGGGATCAACTACCACTCGTAGCGGATTTTTATTCGGACTTCCATCCACTTGGATATTTAATTGACTTCCGTCACTAGGGAGATGTTTTCCGGATGCTTGGATTTTCTTCAACTTAAAAATTAATCCATTGGTGATAGGGGAGTAAAATAAGCGTATAAAAACACTACACCTTTCTGATAATTCGGAGTTTAATACCCACCTCACATCTGTGTGCGTGTTCAATACCAGCATACTCAAATACCATCTCCGTGTTGCAATTTAAAATATTAATTTGGCGCCAGGTTTTTGTCCATTTCTGTTTCTCGACTGTGTGTGTGTGTGTGTGTGTGTGTGTGTGTGTGTGTGTGTGTGTGTGTGTGTGTGTGTGTGTGTGTGTGTGTGTGTGTGTGTGTGTGTGTGTGTGTGTTGTGCACACACATTTACAATAACTCCTAACACCCACCTCAATCAGACGGCACGTGCTACGCTGGCTGGCTCCGGATAATGCCATATGGAGTACTCTACATCTGGCAGTGCGGCACCCATTAAACTGGCACACATTCTCTTAACATCTTTATGAAAGGCATTGTAATTGAGTTTTTAACTTCTTCAATTTAATGAAACTCTCCGGGGAATTTATCTGAGAACATCTCCTGCATATTTCTCTTTGTTTATTTGTTTATACATTTTCTTTTTCATTTTAATCATATATGATAAAACATGACAGAGAGAAGAAAGGAAAAAAAATTAAAGTTATGTACCATCCCCAAATGCAAAAGCTTTTAATAACCTTAGCACAGAAATCCTATTGGATAAGATGCCACACTTGCTACACGCATGTTCTTTCAAGTCATCTCATCGTTTTTTTCTTTCTTTCTTCTTCGTGCTCCATTTATTTCTGAAAGCACGCAAAGGCAGCGTGCCAGTAGAAAGAGAAATAACACGAAATTACAACTCTCACAAGATATATTATTCGAGTGTCGTGATGTTTGCGACAATAGAGATTGGTAAAAATTCCAGTCTTGTACTTTGTTCCATTTTAAATATCTTCCTTTTGCTTCTATGGTATTTAGACATAGCTATTTTCAACTGCAACATACAAGATTTAAAACATATAACACTTGGGTTTCTAACAATTGGAAACTAATTATTGTGACGTTAGGATATGATATTTGTATTCAGCTATTTACAATTGCAACATACAAAATAAAAAAAGATTGCATTTCATTTCCAACAATTGAAATCTCATCATAGTATGGTATTTTAACTATTCGCAGCTGAGGCATACAATATAAAAAATTACATTTCATTTCCAGCAATGAAAACCCAGTCGTTGTAACGTCATAGTTTCAACACTAACCAAACGAATCTTTTGTTTTATTATTAAAAATTCCCGTTTCCCATTTTATTATTTGCAAGTATGCAGTCAATAATAGCTTTGTTAAGAATACTTCTCTATTCATCTTCACAAATGCTTGTGTTTCAATAGAATGCGAAATTTTTCTCTTTAATCTTTTAGCCATGAATAGCTTTCCATAACACAAGTGGTGCTTTAATAATTTCTTTAAAAGTTGTTGGTCGGTCAAACTTGAAAGAAAGAGAATATTTATCGCTATCTATCAATTTTTCCTCATCCTTTTTATCCTTCACCTGCATCCCATTTTTTCTCATACATCACCCATTCGCTATTTTTCCTTCTGATAGATTCATTTCTATCGCTTATCAACAGTGACAAGAGGCTTCAATTTTTATGGATGAACAGGAAGTTCACAAATTCTACGCAATATCCTTCTCTTTCGATCATGCAAGGTTGCCACTGTCTCTTATCATCTCTTTCCATACTGCTCACAATAGTGAACTTTCTTTCAAATAGAAGCTTTAAGTTTTCCCAACATTATTGTTTGAATTCGTGAGTGCGCGACTAAGTTCACCTTTAGCGCGCGCTTGATGCACGTGAAACAAACATCAATTGTAGATGAAAGAGACATTTATTAAAAGGTAGCGGTGATTATTTTTTTTTGTTTCCCTTTGCAAATACAATCAGAAAATGTCACTTTCAAAACAAAGCGATTACTGAAATGTACATTGCAGTTTGTAACTTTCAAATCAAAGCAGTATTTATTACTGATTTATTACTGTAGATTGCAGTTTTGTGAAATTAAAGAGGGTATAGAAACTTGGAAGGATGCAATCTAAGCACTGAAAATATGTATGAATCTATTTTAGAAGAAAGTAAGGAGGAAAGGAATGATCTTATTGGTTTCTTTACTAGCCAAATTCTACTATTATGATTACATGCTGACTATGAATCCCTTATAAAGAATTTAACTTTCTAACTTGGTTTCTACTGGTCTCCGATGTGAAAATTTTGTGAAGAGTCCATGTCTTTTAAGCAGTACGACCCAAGATAACTCCGATGCGGAGGTTTATATTCTGTATGTTCTCCAGTATCTGAAACGTTTTTCAATTTCATTTCCATTTGACTATAAAATATTGACGGATCTATAATATCTTCGAAACCAATAGCATACACATTCCAAATTGAAGCCTATAGGCTCTATATTCTGCTGTTTGTTTTTGTTTCTTTTTTACGCAGTTAAACTCTCGCCACTTTACAAAAGGTCATCAATTGCTTCCGTTTCCTCCATCTATTGTTTATTTCCCCCTTTACTAACAACGTATTGAAGTCTCCTAAGCAACGTCTTTATTTCCACCTTGTAGTTCCTTGAGATTATTTTCATCTCGGTCTTTTGGGACTTTCCTCTGATGTGGTGTTTTTTGGTGTTCCAAACGGCATTTTAAAAACCTCCCTCCGTGTCTTACCCCCCCACCCCCGATCGATGACGAAAGGTATTTTGGTTTTTCTAATACAACAGCTTACGTCACTGTTATAATCGTCAACCTTTCGCAGTGAGAGATGATGAGGAGCACAATAGATAAGGAATTCTTATATCGTCTACATAAATTAAAAATATTCGCCTGTAAGGGAATCTTTTTTTAATAAACACACACAACACAAAAGAAAAGACAGACATCTCTCTGGGGAAGCTGCCACAGTTAATTGATGATTTCGTGTATTGCTTTAGTGAAGAGCATTCTGGTGTGGTTCCAGGGTTATTCATGAGATCAAATACGCGGAAATAAATCCCATATCGGGAGATGATGGAGGGGATTCCGATGATATTTCTTTAAAGTTCAGCCATTAGGAAGGACACTCTTACAAAGAAGACCGAAGTCCTATTATTAGATTCTTCTTGTTAGTCTTTATATTTCTTATTTGCTACTAAATCTCTCTCTCTCTCTCTCCTTTCTATCTCTCTTTTACCTCTTACTATCCTTATCTCTCTCTCTCTCTCTGTCATGTTTCTTTCTTCCTTTCTGCTATTTTCTTTCTTTCTTTCTTTCCTTAATTTCTCTTTCTCTGTTTATTTCCTTTTTCTCCTTCGCTTCTTCATCTAACTATTTTTTGGCTCATTCTCTCTCTTCTTTCTTCATTCTCTCTTTTCTCTTTTTCTGTCTGTCTTTCATCCCATACTCTCTTCATCTCTCTATCCCGTTTCTTTCGTTCCTTGGCTCCCTTTCTTTCTTTCTTCCTTCCTTTCCGATCTCTCTCTCTCTCTCTCTTTCTTTCTTTCTCCATCTTTCGCTTTCTTTCCTCCCCTCTCACTTTCACCATCCTTCTTTATCAATCTCTTTATTTTTGGCTATTTATCTATCTATCTTTCCATTCTCTCTCTCTTTCTCCATCTTTCGCTTTCTTTCTCTCTCTCACTCTCCCTCCCTCCCTCCCTCCCTCCCTTCTCTCTCTTCTTCTTTCTCTCCCTCACTCTATCTTTCGCCTGTCATTTCTTTCTTTTTCTTTCGCATTTTCTCTTTACCTATATATATCTTTCCTTTCTCTCTCTCTCTCTCTCTTTCACCTCTCTGTTTTTCTATTCTTTCATTTTCTTTTCCCTTTACTCTATTTTCTCTTTCATTTAAAGTTTACTTTCTCTTCTTCTTTCTCTTTCTCATTGTTCGCGTCCAACTTTCTCTCTCTTATGAATCCAATGTATTTTTTTTTCATTCCTACATTTTTATTTCTCTCTCTTCTTTGTCACTTTCTTTCGCTTTCACCCCTGGCACATTCACGGAGACATCACAGCATTTTTCCCTTCAGACTTAGGAACTTTCCTAAGTGCTTTTCGAGCAAAGGTGACTTCGTCAGTCTCAAAAGGAAGGGAGTCTTTTACTCCCGGAAACTCACTTTTTTTTCTTGCCGTAAAACTAGCAAACTAGCCAGAGAACACACATAATTCACAGTCATGCAATACGGCCTCTTAGCTTTAGTTGTTCGGCCGTAATATCATAACTCAACCAAAACTATAAATTCTCTCTCTGCTTTTCTTTCTTTTTTTCTCTATTTCATTTCTCTTGCTTTCTTTTCGCAGCTCTTTTCATTCTCTTAGTGTTTCTCTCAGTTTCTCTCTCTCTACCTCTAGAATCTCTTTTTTTCTCACTCTCATTTCTTCCTTCTTATCTGTTCTGCCTCTTCTATCCCTATCTTATCTTTTTCATTTAATAATCCGGAACACCCAGATAAAAATCGCGATAATAAATAATCTACTCAATATTCTAAAAGTACATTTGGTTAGCGAAGGTCAACATTTTCTTGCCATGTTCTTATTTTCTTTAGCTGATGCAGCGAACTGTCTGATTTGAATTTCTGCCGCTCAACTGTCGCACATTGAACAGTAATGATGATCAGTTATTAGACGTTGAGAACTGACAGGAAGCTGTAACAGCTCGTGTAAACAGCTTTTCAAACTCAGAAACAAAGGCAAATGATGCGAAAGTGTCACGTGGGAATCGAAGGATCCGAATCACTTCAGAAACTGAAAGATTCGTGAATTCAAATTAGACTGCGGAGACTTAAAACTAATGAATATTGAAAGCAGATCTTCGCGCCAACCATTCGTTCTATTGTTTAGATTGAGCGATGACCTGGGAATTTGAATGCCTCTTTTGAAATTCAATGCGAATTCCGATGAATGCCACCTTTCCTTGCGAGGAGGGGGGGATAAATTTAAATTCTTCAGTCATGAAGTTTGAATTTTAGAATCGATAAAAACGCTTTGAGACTCAGAGTAACGTTTAATATTTATAAAATATTTCCTCTAATAATACCACACACACGCGCGCGGGCGCACACACACACACACACACACACACACACACACACACACACACACACACACACACACACACACACACACACACACACACACACACACACACACACACACACACACACACACACACACACACACATTCTAGGAAATATCTCAACGTTGTCCTGGTAACTGCGGAAAACACATCCTGTTATTTCTTAGAAACTTGATCTATTAAAGTGTGTATAGAAATTTTCTAAGACATGCTTTGGGACTAACAATCAAAGTGCAAGATATGAAGGTCAAATTGTTACGTCAAAATGAGAAATGGTCTAAAGCTTCGCTCTCTCCGTTAGATGGCGTTATTATAACTTAAAATCCTCAACATTAACTCCTTGGTTAGCAGCTAACAGTGAAATTCCTTAAGTTCCAAATTAACTCTTCATTTAATATAATTTTGTTTTATAAAAAAGCATATTTGAAATCAACCAATCTTCAGCGAACTATTTAATCTGAATATTTCGTTGATAAAACGAATTGCTTTGAGTAATATTTAAACAGATCATGGATTTCTTAGTTGAGAATCATTTGAAGGCTTCAAGGACTTTGTTAACGCTTCTGTAGTGCAGTAATTAGCAAGAGAGTCCTTTGGTTGGAAATACCTGGTTTGAATAATCAAATTTAAGACACGAGAAATATTGTTGACAAGAGCTTTTAACCGAATGTGAGTTGGTCAGCCTACCAAGTAGATAATAAGTGTTTTTTTTTCTGTCAGAAAGAGTTTTTTCTTGGAAAAAGGCAAATCAGACAGAGAACCCTCATTGATAAATATATCCGACTATAAACATGTGACTCTCTCTCTAGTAGACAGTTAAGGTTATAAAACGAAATCAAATCAACTTTGGACCCAAACAGATCCAATTTAGGTAATAAAGGGAAGTGAAATGAGAAACATAACATGACTAGATTAGTAAAAATATTTCAAGGACCTTAAGTAGAAGGGAAAAAATGTGAACAAATGTGAATAGGCAGTAAAATGCTTGTATAGACCATATCTAAACAACAAATAATAGTTTCAATTGTACCGGTGGTTTCCGGGACAAAAACTGTGCCTTTTCTTATGTCACTGGTAAACTCACCATCAGTTGAAAAGATCAAAAACTTCTCACGTCCGAGTTCGAATCCAAAATTTTCTTTATTCGAAGGAAACTTGCCTTTCGACTAAACATCAAATAGGAGAAATGAAGATCAGTAAAAGAAACACTATTGACAAAGGTAGAGAATAATTTATTAAGAGTGACATCATATCGAATGGTGGGTTATTAATCACAACCTCATCTTCTGGGACTTCCGTACCAAATGAAGTCTCATGGGCTCAGTGTGCAATTGCTGCGTTAATGACGTCATATATTATCACAATAACTTACCTTTTTGGGTATGAACTTCTTAGAGATTTGGTACTGTACATTTTTTCGATGCAGTCATTAAAATTATTTATTTAAATCAATGCGGAAATCATCTACAAAGTTTACAAAAAAATATCGCATACTAAATTTCAGTAAAGTCGACCTGCATGCTCGTATACTGAAGAACTGCTTAGATTCAATTTGTCAAACTCTTTCAAAAAGAAATAATGAAATCATTCGTTACATTCTTTAACATTCTTTAATGTTAAACAGCTAAAATGTCAGCTAGGCGGTCCTGTGATGATAATAATAATATCACGACAGCTATCAAGTATCAAACACTATGCTGAACTGGACAAATTGGTTGTAATGATAATAATACTTTATAAGAAATTCTCCTAAAATGTCTTCCTGTAAAATTTACTTCACATAATTGAATGAATAAATCAGGATTGTGAGCCAATTATGCTCTTCTAGGACAGAGTACAAGAACGTATGTGATTCCCAGCAATAAACCAAAAGACCTTATTTATAGAAGAATGAGTTTATTTTGTAATCTCTTCGAAGCAGGCAAGCTAATTAGACCGAAACATGTTGCTAAAAATAGAACGAAGCTGCAAGTACAGAGAGAGAGAGAGAGAGAGAGAGACATGTGATGGTGCTATAGCGATGAAACAAAATTTAGATGGCCCTGCACGATAACAAATGACGTTTGAAGCTCCTTATCTCGACGGGTAATTGTCGGAATTACAGAAGGGAAGATAACAGTGAACAGATAAAATGCTTTGGCATTGTTCTCTCATCCAATTCTTTCATTTTTCTCATATTGCCTATGTTTCGATTCATGACAAACAAGGCATATTCTGAGGCATGCTGTGATGGTTGGTTAAATCGCAGTTCTGCTGAAAAAAGAAGAGCACGTCTTTTTTTGACAGAAAAGACGATTTTTTTTTCGAAAAAGAAAAGAATACGCCTTTTTATGCCAAAAGAGAATATGCTTTTTCTTCTGCAGAAAAGAAAATAATTGTCTTATTTGAGCAGTAAAAGACGCCCATTTTTTTTCCTTCTGAAGAAGAAAAGGAATATGTTTTTCTACCAAAACTGATACCTTTTCCTTCCGAAATTAAAGAAAAGAACTCGCATTTTTTTCTGCCGAAAAAGACGGTCCATTTTTCGTTTAAAAATAACACGCTTTTTTATTTCAAATAATGTCCTTTTTCTTCTGAAAAAGGAAAACAACTTGCTGAAAAATTCATTTCATTTTTCTTCCGATAAATAACAAAAGAACTCGCTTTTTTACCACGAAAACGTTCCATTTTTCTTCCGTTAAAAAGAAAAGAATTGCACTTTTTCTGCAGAAAAATCTTCCATTTCTCTTTTGAAAAATAAAAGATCATGTCTTTTTCTTCTGGAAAAAATAGGCTTTTTCTACCATTTTCTTCTAAAAAAAGTTCATCATGCCTTTTCTGCTGCAAAAACGTAACCTTTTCTTATGAAAAAATAAAAGACCTTTTTTTCTCTCAAAAAAGATGCACTTTGTCTGCTGAAAAATATGCCGAAGCAGTCGTTCCTGTTCTAATGAAGAACAAGATGTTCTTTCTGCAAAAAGTGATGATTATCTCTGATAAAAAAAATTGAAGAAAGATCAACTATAACATTCATAGAGATGTAAAATGTTCCAAATTGGCCAACACCGATTTAAAAGCGCTTATATAACAAGTACCTAATTGAAAACCATTATGAAGTACAAGTCCGTAATGGCATCATTAAAGCCACTACAAATCACAAAATAATGGCAGAACAAAATATGGAAATAATAATAACCTCCATATTATTGACGATTATCTCTTTGCGATTAGTCACCATGACATAATTGCCAACGGCAATCAATAATTTGAGTTATAAAATATAATTAATAGCATGCCGAAACACACGGAGATTAACGAAGATAGCACAATGATAGAAAACATCAATAGGGAACTCGTTTTCAATACCTTCAAGTATTTCCCAGTTTTCAGAGGTGTAGTGTTATACCAGCCTACCTGGTTGCAATGTATGGATTATCTTCTTTCCTTATTATTATTATTATTATTATTATTATTATTATTATTATTATTATTATTATTATTATTATATCTCCTACTATTGACTTATTCATTATTAATGACCCGGTTTCGTATATAGTCATATTAGTGAAACATTAATGAAACATGGCTGACTGTAGATGATATAGCAAGTGGGATTGAATGTGAGGGATATAATGTGTTCAGGAATGACAGGGAGAATAAAATGGGGGGAGGAGTATTGTTCATGATAGCTGATGAGCTGCAGCCAAGGAGAATAGAAGTCGAATTGCAGGATAGAGAAAAGAGCACATTTGAGGCCATTTGGTGTGGGATTGTGGCTAGCAGAACAAAATATACAATTGGGTGCTGCTACAGACCAGGTGATGGAAAAGATTGTGGAGATAGTATGCACAAGCAAATAGAAGAAATGAGTGGAAGGAGGGTAATTATTATGGGAGATTTCAACTATAGTCGCATTGCTTGGAGTGAGGAGAGGACACACGGGAGGAAGGAATTGGATTTATGCGGTTATTAAGGGATAACTATCTGCGACAGCATGTAATGGAAAATACTAGGGGTCAGAGAGTGCTTGACCTGGTAATTGCATCTGAGGATTTGGCTGTAACAAATATGACCACATTGCCACTAATTGGTAAGAGAGTGATCATAGGGTCTTGACTTGGGAGGTGGCTAAAGGTGTGGAATTTACAATTAAGACAGGGTACATGTGGAATTATCGGGCTGGTAAGTATCACAAGCTTAGGAGTTTGATTAGTTCAGTGCCATGGCATGTACAACTGCAAGGGCTATAAGTTGATAGTGCATGGGAGGCAGTTAAGGTGTTTGCATGAAGCAATGGCTGACTGTATACCTAGAGTCCGAATAATAAATCAAGTAGGAGTTAAATGGAGGAATAACACCATTAAGCTTGAGCTGCAAAAAAACTATGGGGGGGGGATTTAAGGAGAAAGGTGACTGGCAGCCACATGAACTGTATCAAGCGCAGGCCAGAAGGGTAACGAGTGTGGTAAGAAAAGCAAAAAAAGGATTACGAAAGAATGAACATTGTCCATGCAGACTAAAGAGAATCCTAAACAGTTTTTTCGATATGTTGCAAGTAAAAAAAAATGTATATGGCAGAATGATTTTAAAGAATGCTGATGGTAGGGAGGTAACTGAATCAGTTAATATAGTTGAGTTACTGAGTGAGCACTTTACAAGAATATATCATCCAGGTGGTGGCATTGCAGAAATGAATGAACCAATAGATTATATGGGAATTGTGGTGAATGAAGTGGAAGTGAGTAGTCTATTGCATAACCTCAATGTCAATACATCTGTGGAGATGGTATACCAGCTCGTGTCAAACGTGAAGCGGCTAAAGAATTGTCAGTACCCTTGACCATTTTGTTTAATTTGAGTCTCGGGTCTGGGTTTGTCCCGAGGGGATGGAAAGAGGGGAAAATAGTTCCACTGCATAAAGGAGGTTCCAAGACTGCTGTTGTAAATTTCCGACCGATTAGCATATCAGGAATCGTTGTCAAGGTCTTGGAGAAATTAGTCAAGAAAAGAATACAAGATTGGATAGATGAAAATGGGATATTGTATGGGGGACAACATGGTTTTGTGAAGAGTAGATCATGCCTCAGTAACTTGCTCACGTTTTATAACACAGTGAAGGCTGAACTGGATAAGGGTAATGGGTTTACAGTGATTCTACTGGACCTTGCAAAGGCCTTTGACAGGATACCACATGGAACTCTAATCAGTAAACTGGAGCAGATGGGGATGGATATAGGGTTGGTGAGATGGATAGGAGGGTGGCTGATGGAGAGATACCAGAGAGTGGTTTATTCAGGAGTTGAGTCCAAAAGATGGCTTGTGACTAGTGGTGTGCCGCAGGGCTCTGTTCTTGGACCACTACTTTTCAATTTGTTCATGAAAGATATAGGAAAGGATCTGAGAGGAAGTGTTCACTTGTTTGCTGATGATGCAAAGTTGGGTAGAGAAATTGTGAGTGCACAGGATGTCAAAATTTTACAGGATGATTTGAATAGTTTGAAGGACTGGGCTAGTGAAAATGGATGTCAGTTTAATGTGGCAAAGTGTAAGGTTATGCACTTTGGGGTGAAAAGAATAGCAGCAGTATATCACATTTGTGGAACTGTACTCCATTAGATTGACGAGGCTAGGGATTTGGGAGTGTTGGTGGATAGGGAATTGAAGTTTAGGGGGAACATTGCAAAAGTGGCTAAATCAGCTCATCAAATCACTTGGTTACTGAAGAATACTTTGACGAGCAGAGACAAACAAGTTATTGTTCCTCTGTATTGAGCCTTGATAAGACCCCATCTAGACTAATGTGCCCAGATCTGTGCGCCAGGGTTTCTTCTTGATGGGGAGGAGGTGGAGAGGATCCAGAGACGAGTGACCAAGATGATAGCAGGTCTGTGGAATGAACCTTATGAGAACAGGTTGAAGATTTGTGGATTGCAAAAATTGGTCAATAGGTGGAAAAGGGGTGATATGATTGAGACATTCAAATTACTGAAGGGTTTCTATAAGATTAATCCAGAAGATATTTTTTAGAATAGGACTGGTGGTGGGAGGACTAGGGGCCATATATGGAAGCTGGGCAAGAATGTGGTTAGCAGGGATGTTAGAACTAGGTTTTTTACTTGGAGAGTGGTGAATATGAGTGGAATAAGCTGCCATAGTCTGTTGTGGGTGCTACGACAGTGAATGAGTTCAAGGCAAGATACTGTGTGAATGTCGAATAGTTGTTCTTGTCCTTGTTAGGGCCTCCCTCGATGAGTCTGTAGACTCCTTGGGGTTGCCCGGAATAATAATAATAATAATAATAATAATAATATTATTATTATTATTATTATTATTATTATTATTATTATTATTATTATTATTAACTTTTAACTTGCCAGTTTCGGGGACAGGAGGCATAACCCCACTCGTCAATGTTGTGCTGTGAAAAATGCACAAAAAAAAAAAGAAGAAAAAGAAAAAGAAATATTTAAGAAGCTCTCGTTACGTTTTGATGAGCAGGTTTAAGTCGCGAAATAAACCTTTAATGACTTTGTAAGACGAACTTCTTTTAGTACCATTATTCAGTTTAGTATGTACGATATACCGAACAGGATTATGCTTGATTCGGGTGAATTCAGATACTTAAAACGCTATTTTATTATTTTTCAGGTTTAATAGCATATAACTACTGGCATATGCTAGTAGACTGGATTTCGAAAATCTTACGGAGTTGAGGTTTTTTCCATCCGGAAACTCGGGTTTTTCGTTCCCCAGAACAGGCGAACCGGTCCTGTGAACACACGTTTCCATAGACATAGAAAACTTCCAGGAATAAGGAGTAACCAACGTATTCCGTAGGATTCTCAATTCCGAATGCCTACACGATACAATGTGATGGTCTACACTTGGGCGAAAATTAGGATAGGAGAGGACTGCTAACATAACAGAAAATACCAGCTATTTATGTAAATCAGGCATCTTCTGACTGTTTCTAAAATGCCGCTACTTTAGGGAAGAAGATCAAACTCATCATAAGTGAATTATGATGAGTTTGATCTTCTTCCCTAAAGTAGCGGCATTTTAGAAACAGTCAGAAGATGCCTGATTTACATAAATAGCTGGTATTTTCTGTTATGTTAGCAGTCCTATCCTATTCTAATTTTCGCTCAAGTGTAGACCATCACATTGTACCGTGTAGGCATTCGGAATTGAGAATCCTACGGAATACGTTGGTTACTCCTTATTCCTGGAGGTGTTCTATGTCTATGGAAACGTGTGTTCACAGGACCGGTTCGCCTGTTCTGGGGGACGAAAAACCCGAGTTTCCGGATGAAAAAAAAAAGCCTTAACTCCGTATGAGACTAGCTAACTCACCTTTAGTCGAAAGAGACCAGATAAAGGTTCCTCACGTTGCTGACCGGAATCGAATCCAGATCTTTCCGACCAAAGCGCTTCATCAGCTACGGAAGCTCATGTTATCAGTAGGTATGAAATTTACATTATGAAACACGTTATCATTATGCAAATGTGACTATTGCGAATGCACTCAGTAGTAGCGTTATTTGTACAAAATTTAAACTTAAAAATTTAAATTAATCTCCTATCGCCATCGTCGGAGACCTGCTTAACCCAGCTTTAGCTAGGAGTTAGCAGGTCTCAGATGGTAGAATTAAAGTTCCAATTTCGTTCCTTACGTTACTTTACAAACGGACAAGCAGTGTAAAAAGACTAATTAAGACTCCTACAGAACTTTCTTTCCACTAAATTCAAAAAAATCAACTGCGGATTTCTGTATTCGTCATAGAGGTCGCCACTAGTAAAATAACTCAAATGGAACTTGTAAGGATATTGAAAACGTCTCTGTAGAAAATATACGAACAGAACCAATCTTAAATCAGGAGTCTCGATGTTGAATTCTACAAGTTTCTTAGGTCACAGCGGCAATTCCATTTCGCTTCCACCATCAACCGCAAGAATACGTTTTTATTATTCTTGACCTTTCTGATGCATTTGTGTGAGCTGAAAGCCGTACAGTTTCGCAGCTCCTGTCACTCGATAAGATGGAGATCTAATTCACAGTACACAACGCAGTAACTGTGCAGACATAATTTATAGGGTGCACGAAATCCAGTTTCTGATACGAAATCTAAGTTACGGAATTTATAGCCGTGCAGGGACACTAAGTCTGTGTTATCATGTTACTCGAAGATAAATAAATCCGCCTTTGCTTTACGAAGTAATCAAGAGTTTTGTGTGCTTTCAACACCCTAACAGTTATTCGTTCTTTTCTCTCCTCCCTTTTTATGGGATACAGAATTCAACCAGCTTTATATCCTAAGTCGTTTTCTGAATCTTCAGATCCTAATGAGAAATATATAATAATAATAAAAAAAGTGTCATTCTTTTTATTGTTTTTTTTTGCAATGAAATGTCTATTTCTTCTAATTATTGGCAAAATAAATGGTAAAACAAAATGGAAGAGCTAAAAACTTCGTTCTGATAACCTGATGCATCAGGGGACCTCAAGTGAGAATTACGATGAGCATTCTATTCTAGCTGACGAGATAGCGTGGTCGATTCGAGTTTTGATCACACGCTGACGAAAACATCTCCGAGGATTTTTATACCTCATTGGATTGCTAACTAGCCTTCCGTCATTAAAATCGGAGAATCTAACAGGGAAATTGCTATTTTTGTCTACATTGCAAACGAAGAAATCTTTAAAACAATGCGTTTACGTGGCTTGATTTATTTTTGCTGTAATGTAAAACGATATCAACAAGAATAATAATCGAATACAATCCCACAGATTTTATTAAATACGACTGCACAACATTTTTCACGCCATGTGTAAACCGACAATTAGCAACCCGAGGTTTGCGATCCACATGCGGCTCTTTTTCTGGAACATATGGAGAGCTTTATTGCGATACTCATAATAAGAATGAAGGGAAAATTCTTTGTTTTCTTTCGTTTTCAAGTATATGTTTGTATTTTTTTCCTGTCTTATCTTTATTTTATTATTTTGTATTGTAATATTCCTTTCTTCCCATTTACAGAAATGAAAAGAAACAATATATACCAAAAGAAGAAATGTGTTTGCGTGCTAAAACATTTTAGTAAAAATAATAATAAATAGAAAAGAGGAGAAAAAATCGTTTGTCTTCAAAACTTTGCCGACCCCTGGTCTAGACAATGCAGACCCTAAAGGAATGTTGCCTTATATGTAGGCTTATGTGTGAGATACGTTTTAGATATAAATATTAGTCACCAATACGGGTATAAGAACATCATTAATCTAGGGTTATATGAAGATGGAGGTATAAGGCCGCAGCTGACCAAGATCATGTTATGGACTACGCGGTCTATAGAATAGGATTTCTGGATTATCTTACCTTAACCCACTTATTAACAGATGAATTTGTTGTAAATATGTGTACACAAAATGAAAGTTAAAAGTCAGTTTATATACGATAATGCAGAAACTCTGAAGTTTAATAATAAAAGTTATTTTTTTTATTATCAATTTTATTAAAGATATAAGCCCGTTGCAAAGTATCGCTTTATGTTACGAAATTCACTTTGTAGTAAACCAAATATCGATGACTTGTCGGGAATATTGATGTATAAACTAGCAAGTTACCACCGAGTAATCACCTACTTCGGGATTAATGCCTGTTCCCGTCGGAAAATGATGGAAAGCGTTCACATTACAAGCTTAGAATAATTTGTCATCTGGCGCCGTCTAGTGTTAAATTCAAAATATTCGATAAATTCCTAATATCGATGTTACATGCTGTCTTATTCGAATTTCGTCAAGAATAAAGGCTCTTAATATTTTTTTTCTTCCTTTCTCTCTATATTTTCAAGAAAAGTACGTCTAATTACTAATATAAATATTTATTTAAATTAATTTTCAATTTTAACTAACGTTAAATGAATTATTAAAAATTTAGATCAAAGTTTTGTCCACCGGTTTCCAAACGTCTGATATTTCCCGGTTTGAAACTCGTTACAAATACCGTTAGAAACCGATTTTAACCCTTAACTCAATTCGATTCCACGTTTTATTAGTAAACCAAACTATCGCATCGATCAGTCTGTAAATCCCTTGGCAACCGTCACGTGGTTGGTTACTTCGTGCAAACTCTCTCTCTCTCCACACACACACACACGCACACACACACACACACACACACACACACACACACACACACACACACACACACACACACTGGAGTGTTTTGCAACTGAATACCTTCAAGTAGTGGTGGCTTTCTGTAAGGGCCGATAGGAAATCGAAAATATACAACAACGAGGCCGGCATAATAAAGTTAGTTACTGGAAGCCTGTTTTTCCCAATAGAATGTACTCGAATGGTCATCGAGGGCTATCACCTCACGCAATGAATCATGGGAAACATCACCCTGGAGTTAAAAATTCTGTTCATTAATTTACTAGAATCAATAACACGCATTCTCTTCTTTTATTACATACGTCATAAACTCCACGGTTTTGCAAACTACGTCATATCTACGTCACCACCTCCACAGGTACAGCATTTATTGTAGTTAATTTTGATTACTAATTGAAGGCAAGACAGACAAGATCATTACTAGATACGTCTTTGTTATTGAGATCCTGTCGAAGAATTGGTTCGATATACATGTTAAATCTCAGAACATTTCATCAAGGAACGGAAATAAATAAAGTTTCGAACCATAAAATAACTATTTCTTTTTTCTGTGTACCAGGATGTTTTCTCAATTCGTTTCGTATCCATTTGATTCGGCATGCGAAGAATTAATTATTTTTAGCAACTATGGTAAGGTAACCTTCCTGTTGTTAAGCAGATCTGATGTGAAAATAGATTGCTATTTACCGTAGTCTGTTTGCCTGGAGACTATACCGATAACACGCTGTTATCCTGTAGGTTCTTTTATAAGCAAGTACTCAATCACACAGGCGTTTCTATAGCAACGGAAGGGATAGAATATTTGCTGATATCGTACTTTATTGATTGTCCCTTTTTTTTCGTGTGTTTAATGAGCCTATCTCAGAAGCGTAAACTAGGAAATACATTTTTTTGTGTAACGAATGAGTCAGCTATCGACGGACCACATTAGAACATTGAGACGACATTGTTTTGAATACCTGAGCACAATGGTAATTCGCATGGGTGGTAATGAAGGTGATATTGAAGTAATTTTTAGCTGTACACTCCAGCGGTTTCCACCCACGACATTAAAAAAGTATTTACACCCTCACACCACAGCACTATTGGGCACGCGAGTTTGTATGAGAGGGGAGGACACCAACTAATTTCTATAAAAAAAAATCAGTCATAATTTGATGTTGATGTTGTATCAGTGGGTATTACATGCAATGCCTCGTCTCTGAGATTTATTCAAGAATACTATTTAAATATTATACAAATATGCAGAATTTAGATGATCCTTTACAAATCTAGAAGGCAATTTAAAACCTTAATTCCTGAACTCTTAAGTATATAATTTCAGCGGAATAAATACCGAGTTGTAAACATATTACTCCAAACGCAGTTTTTGTACAATATTATAAATTTAAACCACTTATATCCATGTAAACTTAATCATGTCTTATTGTCATAGTATTCTGTATGACCCTGGAGGACACATATACTAGAAATTCGTCATCATCAACACTTTGCACGAATTCTTAAATTTCGTAAATTAAGAACACCGTAATTTTCAGAAAATCGATTCCCGAATGGGTGTTCAAAATATTAACAATATGCAACTAACGGCACTCGTTATAAATAGACGAAAATGTCTCCGCAATGCACGGTATGTATTGTGAATAAGAGAGAGAGAGAGAAAGAGTAAGATTAAGCCTATGTAACTTAGAATGATGGAAAGATTGTAAGCGCTAGAGATGGGAAGCGTCTCGAACAAACATCAGATCAACATGACCGTAAACAACTGATCGATGCGATAATCATTGGTGATACACTTCCAATACAAATAATCTGTCATAACAAAAGCGTTGGGAGGACCATCAGCAATGGACATAAGAGGACTGAAGGAAATACAGCATGGACTATAGAAAAAGAGTACGAAGACAACAACGAAGCAATGAAATCACCATACTTGGTTGTAATAATCGTCACGGCGATGGCGGGTCCTTTTTCCTGACACTCCTGAGCCCCTTAATACCAAAAGTGTAAGGTCGAAGTAGTAGGACAGTAGGGCAAACCCTTGAACAGTGTTGAAGCGCGAGTACATCCGTTCATGTTGGCAGTTTACATGCATCTGAATCTTTCCAAAAGAATGACGATGTGTCACAAGAACAATAGTGCTTTTTGCGTTCATGGATTGTTCCTTTCATTTACCGAATCCAAATCCCACGGTGCAAGCATATTTGGATGTAATGGAAACAGATGCTTACGACAGGGATTCGCTGCTAGCAAAGGATGAAATTAAAGGATTTCATCATGTCCGCCTGTGGTAACATACGAATGGAGTGTTTTTAAGCCTGTTGGAGTCGATGTTCTTTGAATTATTGATGCTGTTCTGGGAGCTTATGGTGGTCCAACAGACTTTTAGTTGAATATTTCTGATAAACTAGCAATCAGAATAACAAATATTTAAACGATATAAGTGACAAATTCAATGTCTTATATTAATCATATTATGTGAAATATGTGGATCATTAAATTCCGTGCTTTAATCTCTTTGTACATTCCAATAACTTAGTCCTATATTAATATCAATATGCAGGGTGATCAAAATTAAAGTATCAATGTTTAAAGCCATGTGGAGCACCAACCAGTGATCGAAATGCTGTGAAACTTTGCAGGAATCCATTGTGCGTTATTCGAAAGCGATATCAAAGAAAAAAAAAAAGTTGTTTCAAAATTTACCACCACGGACACTGTATGATGCACCGCATGTAGATGTAGTCAATTTTCCGAGTGTGTAAGGAGAAAGGCAACACAAGCATAAATAACACATTTTATCCACTTCCATTATGCATTCACAGGCTGTACTGTTCAATGGGCTGCTCTTCCTGGTATGCAACATGCAACAAACTGCATCCTTCGCACAGTGTGTTCAAAGGCAGAACGCAGCTTGTCGGGACTGATGTTACGCACATGCTGCGTTATGCTGTCTTTCTGCGTTGACAAGTTATCAGGATGATCCCGATAAACCGTCTATGAGAAATCCCCACAGCCAGAAGTCGCAGGGGTTCAGATCAGGTGAACGAAGCGGCCATGCAGTGGGGAACGCACGGCTGATCACTCTGGATTCCGTGAAATGTTCTCAAAAAACCTCCTGCATGGATCGACCGTCTGTGTGTGAGGCGCCTCCGTCCTGCATGAAAATAATTGAATCTATGCACAGGCGTTGCTTTAACTGTGGAACAATAATATTGTTTATCATATCGCGATACCTCTCGGCAGTAACTGAGTAGGTCACAAGATCCGACTGGCGAATGATAAACGAAGCTGTAAACTTGCACAAGAGAGTGACTTTGAGTGAATGCAAAGGAGATGTTTGGACTGCATGTGGGTTTTGTTATAGCCCATACCCGGCAATCGTGGTTATTCACAGCTCCGATCAGGTGAAAATAAGCCTAATCCCCCCCACAAAATCATCCAAGATCGAGCAGCATCCAACTCCACTCGAGCAAGAAATGTTAAAACGAATGTCAGTCGAAGCTCAAAATCCTGCAGGCTCAGCCCCTGTGCCAGAGTTACCTTAAATAGGTAAAAATGAGTATGTTGAATGGGTTTGTGAATGAAATTGAATGAATTATGTCACATGCTGCTTGAGGAAGTTGTCCCGCAACAGTTCAGTAAATTCATTTTCATTCTTCTTATAAGATTTTGCTGCTACCCAGTCAATATTTGGATAATTAAAGGCTCCCATTATGATTAGCCTTTTCGCTCCCGTCGTTTCTATTTCTTGATGCATTTCTTCATCACTAGCAACAGATCCACCAGATATGTAACAACATCCCACTATGTATTTGATCTTGTTAGATTCCACCTCACCAGGTGGCTTCAAATGCACTGCCACATGAAATACTGTTAGTAGTAGTACTACAATCATAGGTCTCAACTCTAACTGGATTCAGGTCATCTGATATCATTAGCAGCATGCCCCCTCCTCTCTTATCCTCACTATCCTTCTTAAAAATAGCGTACCCGTTACACTCGATACCAGTTAGTAGGTCTGATTCTGATAGCCAGGTCTCACTAATGCCTGCAATCTGAGGTTACAACATATTGACCACGGCAACAGACTCTATCCCTCGGTTTCTGATACTCGCATTCGTGTTCAGACATAATAATCCACCTGCACGTTGTTTTGTATTCTCTTGTCTGCAGTCTGCATGACACAGTTGAACAACTTGCAGATCTCTATTCTTCTCTAATTCCTTCTACATGGAGGCATCTTTGCACACGTTTGATGGGTCCGATCCGGACGAACACAAAGTCGAAATCGTTCTCTCCTCCTCAACATTTCCATGATAATGCCCATTCCTGTCACTTACACAGTTACATAATATTGTCGCAATTACACTCATATTCTCACCGTTCCTCCCTTTATAATTTAGATTCCCCGACTCTCTGTGTTAGGTCGCATACCAGTTAGTAGTTTTTTAAAACTGCTGATACCAAACGCATTCAGGTGTAGGCCATCCCTCTTATACAAATCCAGTCTTCCCTCAAACTCATTCCACACATCCAAAAACTCGCATCCATTCCTTCCACACAGCCTACGCATCGAATCGTTTGTCATCATAGCCAGTCTCAGTCTTCGTAATTCATTTTTATCACATCGAGGTAATATACTTTCGATTTTCACTTTCTCACTCTTCACTCTCGCCTCTTCCAACAACCCTTTCATGTCCTCTCTCATACTGAACTTATCACTAGTTCAGTACCAGCTATAATTACGATCTCGTTTACTTTTCTTTTCTGTTTTTCAATTGCATGTGCTATGTTATTAATTTTTGCTCCGGGAAAACTCGAAGTTATAACCAGCTCATCAACAGCATTTTTTATGATAGAGTTGCCATACCAGATAATTACTAACAACGTCACTTACCTGATTTTCGTTACTTACTGACTTAATTGATGCTGTGCTTTGTTATTTCTTATTCTGATGCTTAATTTTCTTTTCCTCCCTATGTTCATTTAAACGCGGCTCGACTTTCTATCATTTCCGCGTCGTCTCTCTGATAACCTGCTTTAACTTCGCTATTTTATAGGTTAATTCATTTTCAATAACTTCCTACCCATTGAAGGTAGAGCTGTTGCACAAACTGATTACTAATTCAGCAATAGGGACTGGGACTGATAAAATATCAGCACGGATGCTAAAAAAGCAACAGTTCAGCTGAACTGGCTATTCCTTTGACCAGGCTGTTTAATATGAGTCTCCGAAC
Organism: Typopeltis vanoorti; assembly: GCF_054136105.1. Taxonomy (NCBI): domain Eukaryota; kingdom Metazoa; phylum Arthropoda; class Arachnida; order Uropygi; family Thelyphonidae; genus Typopeltis; species Typopeltis vanoorti. Next base: position 54,550,828 of record NC_143565.1, read on the forward strand.
AGGGAAGATTCCGTAGGAATGTATGGTAATCCCATTGTAAAAGAGTGGTTCAAAGACCGTGATATCCAACTATCGACCAATTAGTATCTAAGAAGTGGTGGTGAAGATTTTGGAAAATTTTATTAAGGCTCGCATTCAAAATGGATTGAAAGTGAATCTCTACTTTTCAATGAACAGCGTGGGTTTACTAAGGGAAGGTCATGTTTTAGCAACTTTCTCACATTCTATAACAATGTTACCATTGAACTAGACAAGAGGAATGGATACATCATGACATTTTTGGAATTTTCTAAATTTTTGACAGAACACAGCATAGCAGACTGCTGCATAAATTGGAGAATATGGGAGTGGGTTAAATATTAGCGTGGATAAAAGGATGGCTGACCGATAGATATGAAATAGTGGTATATGGAGGAAGCGAGTGTGCAATATTTAAGGTAACAAGTGGTGCACCACAAGGATCAGTGCTTGGTCCACTGTTATTCAATCTGTACATTAAAGATTTGACAGGCAACATACAGCTTTTTGATGATGCAATGATAGGAAGAGTAATCAGGAATGCTGCTGATATGCAGTACTTGCAGAATGATTTGAATAGTCTGGAATTATTGGCATGGGAAAATGGATGTCAGTTCAACGTCAGTAAATGTAAAGTCGTGCACTTTGGCGTGATTAGATATCCAATGGCGTATTATAGTGGGACTGTGAAACTTATCAGGCTAGGGATCTTGAAGTGTTAGTAGATAACAAGTTCAGGGCCCATGTAGCAAAGATTGCAAATATAACTCAAAAGATAATTGAATGCTAAAACGAACTTTGACATGTAAAGATAAGGATGCCCTTTTGTCTCTCTACAAGGCCTTGATTAAAGACCTCACTTGGACTATTGTGTGCAGGTCTGGTCTGCTGGTTTCCGTTGTGATTCTGATACAGTGCAGATTTGAATGGAGAGTGCAAAGCATAATGTTAAAATGACATCAAGATTGTGGAATACCGATTATGAAGACAGATTGAGAATTTATAGACTGCAGACACTAGAAAACAGGAGAAAGATGGGTGATATGATTGAGAGTTACAAACTTCTGAAAGGATCATACAAGATTTCAGTTGATGGAATTTTTCAATTTATGGAAGGTGGGGAAAGGACGAGAGGTCATCCTTGGAAGCTGAGAATAAATGCTGCTAAGAGGGTGAGGGCTAGATTTATCACTCATAGGATGGTGCCTGATTGGAATGAAGTGCCATTGAATTTGTGTGTGTGTGTGTGTGTGTGTGTGTGTGTGTGTGTGTGTGTGTGTGTGTGTGTGTGTGTGTGTGTGTGTGTGTGTGTGTGTGTGTGTGTGTGTGTGTGTGTGTGTGTGTGTGTGTGTGTGTGTGTGTGTGTGTCAGCAGTGTGAATGAATTCAAGAACAGGTATGACAACTGGTGCGTGTAGTATGTGGCCTCCCTCGATGAATCTCTGACTCCCTGGAGGTCTCTCTTAATAATAATAATAATAATAATAATAATAATAATAATAATAATAATAATAATAATGCGTATCAAGGATTTAGGCCTAGCATGGCCTGTTGCGGCCTTAGAAGTCATCGTTGAATCGTTTAAGAGGACGTCCTGGTTTTCTTTTTCCTAATGGATTGTACTTTAAGGCTTGTTTTGCTAATCTTTCTGTTTTCATTCTTTGAACGTGTTCCATCCATTTATGTTTATATTTTTTAATTTTTTCTATTACTGGTTTAATTCTTGGTTTAATTCTTTCATAATATCTTCGTTTCTTTTGTGATCAAATAGGGTATACTTTGCAGTTTTTCTCATAAACTTCATTTCTGCTGTTGTTAATATTTGTTTGTCTTTTTGTTTTATTGTCCAGATTTCGCTTCCATGCATTAAGACTGGTAGGGCTAATGTATTGTATACTTTTAGTCTGGTTTGTTTTTGAACTAGGTTTGGTTTAAATATAGAGTTAATTACACCTGTTATTTTTAAATATTTTTCAATTTTTATGTTTATATCTTTTTTATTTTCATATGTGATCATACATCCTAGGTAGTTAAATGAATTCACCTGTTCTAAGATCTTGTTATCTATTACTATTTTAGCTCTTGCGATCTTGTCCTTTAAAGGCCATAGTTTTTGATTTTTCTGTTGATATTATCATACAATAATCTTTGGATATCTCATTTAGATCTAAAATAGCTTTCTGTAAGTTATCTTCAGAATTTGTAATTATTATTTGGTCGTCGGCAATGAGGAGAGTGTTTAAGTTAACTGCAGGAGAAAGTTTAATTCCTTGATGTAAATTCTTATTCCATTTTATTATTATTTCATTTAAGTAGATATTAAAAAGAGTTGCTGAGAGGGGACATCCCTGTCGGACCCCTTGGTTTATCTCTCTCGTATATGATAGCTCGTGATTTAATCTTATTTGTATTTGATTATTTTCATATATATTTGTGATAGCTTTTAGGATATTATTTGGTATTTGTCTTTTAATATGTTAAATAATATGTTTCTTTTAACTTTGTCAAATGCTTTTTCAAAGTTAATAAATGCAATATGTGTTTCTAAATTATATTCTCTTCTTTTCTCTATTATTAATTTTAGGCAAAAGGCCGGGTCTATACATGATCGTCCTTTTCTAAATCCATTCTCTACTTCTAGAATAAAGTTTTCGGCATATTTCATTAATTTGTTAATTTAAGATTCTGCTATATATTTTGTAACAGGAATTTAGTATACTGATACCTCTGTAGTTTTTAGGGTCATCTCTATTACCTTTCTTAAAGATAGGAATCACAATTGCTTTTTTCTTTGAATCTTGTTCCTTCATATTTATATAGTTCTGAACTTCGCTTATCTTCTCCAGGTGATTTTCCGTTTCTTGTTTCTTTCAGGCTGATTTCTAATTCTTCTTCAGTTATTTCCTCTTCATTTTCGTTAATTGTTTGCCAGTTGTCGTTTTTAAAATATTTGTCTGTCCACAGTTCTGTGTAGTAATTTAGAAATTCTTCTAATTTCAATTCAGTGTTTAATTTTATGTTTTCTTTGGTATCTGCATTTAAGTGTTTCAAAATCGTATATACATTGGGTCATATTTTATATAAATCATGTTTAAATTAGAAACAAATTTATTCCATGTTTCTCTATGTCTTTTTCTGACTTCTCTTTTAGCTATGTCTCTTATTCTTTTATATTCTATTTCATCTTCTAATCTTTTACTGCTTAACCATTTGTGATAGGCTTCTTTTTTTCTTTTTGATTATTTCTTTGATTGAATCATCCCAGATCTTCAGTTTTTTTCTTTTGTTGAATTTTTTGGTCTTTCCTAAGCTTTCATTTGCTGCTGCATTTAGTATCGTTTTTATATTAAGCCATTCTATTTCTATTTCTTCATTTTGTTTTATTTTATCTAGATATTGGTTAACTCTTTGTTCATATAACCATTGTATATTTGTCATTCAATAGTCTAGTTTTATAAACAAATGTTTCAATTTTTCTTTCTGTTCTTGTTACTTGTAGCCGTTTAGGTGGTAATCTTAATTTTATTTTAACAAGGAAGTGGTCACTGCTTATTTCATATCCTCTGTGAACTCTAACATCTAGTGAAAATTTTGATGTCTTTCCATTTAATATAAAATAATCTAATATTGATTTCCATCCTCTTGCTGCCCAAGTATATTTATGTATGTCTTTATGTTTATAGAAGGAATTCATCATTTTTAGGTTATTATAAACTACAAAGTCAATCAAATTTTTACCATTTCTGTTTAGAGTGTGTTCCCCATGTATTCCTATATTATTATTAATTTTCGTGTTTCCAATTCTTGCATTTAAGTCTCCTGCTAAAATTACATAATCATTTTTATTTATTTTATTATATATGTTTTGTAGCTGATTATAAAATTCAATATTATCCTGTTCTCTTCCTTCTTCTGTGGCATATAAACCAATTATTGTTAAATAGCCTCTATCTATTTTTATTCTAGCTTCTATTATTCTTTCATTCCATAATTTATAATGTTTAACTGTTTTGAAAGGGAGTTATGAATCCAAATCATGACTCCTGCTTGTGCTCTTTGGTCTCTGTCGACTCCACTGTATATCACATTAAAATTTTCAGTTCTCATAGTTCCTTTTAATTTCTTTTTCGTTTCAGTGATTACTGCTATTTTAAAATTTCTTTCATTTAATAGTTGGTCTAATTCTATTTCTTTATATGCTATTCCTCCATTCCAGTTTGCTATATGTATTATATTTTGTCGTTTCCATTTTTATTTTACCTTTTCCATTCCAGGGTCGTTTCCCATAGATTCAATCCGATTATCTTTTTCTGTCAGCTTACAAGTAGGATTTTGTTCTCCATGTCAGGGGACTAGCCTGGCGATGGAATAGTTTAGTGGTAGGGCTGCTACCTTAAGGCTAAATTAGCCTTCTTCCGAATTTAAACCCATAGGAGGAATAGGGTATATAGAAGGGGAAAGAGTAGATTATAGAAGAATTACAGTAAGGTTTATAGAGAGGGCATTGTAAGGCCAGAAATGAAAAGACCCTATGGCCCTCGAGTACTCTGATAGCATAAGGGTCATAAAATAAGAAGAGTTGGCTGATAGGGCCTTATACGAAAGATTAAAATAAGTGGATCTTCCTCAAAGTAGAAGAAGGAGAGGATAGATCCAGCTAGGGGTCCATGGGAGTGCCGCTTCCCTTACAATCAAGATGATTGTCCCCTTATGGCCCTGTTGGTTCACGAGTCCTTATTCAGTATATTCGGACCACCCCACCATATATATACACACACGCACGCACGCGCATGCACACACACACGTGGTGGGCTCCCCTATCCGCCACCCAGGGGACGCGCTCTCTAGGGATTACAGGGTCCCCCGAGAGTAATAATAATAATAATAATAATAATAATAATAAATGCAAGAATTTTCCTTAGAATTTTCGAGACAGTTGTGTAAGGCATATTCATGTGCCTTGATTGAGCACGCGCACTTCAGGAACCAACAGTGTTATTCATAGCCTGCTCCACAATCAGTAGAAACTTAATTCACTTGTTGTGAACTGATTGTTTTGCTACCTCTGCCAGTCTAACTTCCAACGATCCCGTTTTTTCAAAACGACTAATCATTCGTCACAATGTTCATGGAGGTAGTCCATGAGCATTGTGACGAGATTTGTTAAGGCAACAAAATTCGCGGATTGAGGCAACAGCATTGCAATTGTTTAGGTAGTACAACTTCACGAGCAAAGCACGTTAGGCTTTGTCATCATTGGCAAGGTTATTGTCATCACTGTGGACGGTATTAACAACCAGAACGAAGAGAAAAACCCCGTGTCCATCGTTTTAAACCCACCTGGCAGCTGCCGAGTTGATGATATACAAATTCCATGCATTTGGTGTTTACAACACTCCCTTGGTGATGACTTTTTTGGAACTACTTTTTTTCCTTAGATATCGCTTCTGTTTGATGCACAATGCATTTCCTGCAAAGTTTCGCAGCATTTTGATCACTGGATGGTGTTCCACAAGGCCTCGAACAGGGATACTTTAATTTTGATCACCCTCTATTTTAAAAGAATAAAATACGTTACGATAATTATTTGTATTATTATATTATTACTAAACACTATTATCAAAAATATTATTAAAACGGAAGCTACTCAGTCAAAATGCTCTTAAAATGAAGGGCATCGCTGTCCAAAGTGTATAATTCCGAAACTTAATAATGCCGTATCATATTTTTCTAAACATAGACCCGTGATTTAGCTGTTCTGACTCGGTGTAATGAAAATTTATTTTATTAACTCGAAATAAGTTAATTGAAATATCAATACAAAATGAGTCTCCGTTGATTGATTTGGTTTCGACGGAACCCTTTAGTTGAAACGACCTGGGTTGGAATCCGTTGCATGACATGAATAATCTCAGCTAACTCACCTTTTCAATCAAAAGTGAGTTAGCTGGTCTCATACGGGGATGAAGAGCTTCCCCCTCCGGAAATTCGGGTTTTTCGTCCCTCGAAATAGGCAAACCGCCTCGTGAACACACATATCTCATTGGTTAAAGAAGGCAACGGGGAGCCACCTCGTTTTATAGTAATTCCCTAGTAAAATAGCATTGCTAGCCTACCAACCACTACGTCGAAGCGTGAAGGAGGAGGAGAATCAGTATAGTCACTAAACCAAATTAAATTAAAAAACTAATCAATGTTAAATGTGCCATTTTGATATTTAAGCTACTTTTAAGAAATACTGTTCCTTCGGAGATCGTGCATTTCTTCCCTTAGAGGGTGGAACCTACTGGTCTCGGCATTTTACTTTTTACAAATTTTATTGTCAAATTTATTACTGGTACCTTTGACTAATCGGTTCATTTAGTGCTCAACAGATGGCTCCACTTTCTATTTAATGTAACTATAGAATACCACATAGAAAACAGGGTACGGGATTGGAATACAAGTGTGTGTGTGTGTGTGTGTGTGTGTGTGTGTGTGTGTGTGTGTGTGTGTGTGTGTGTGTTATTTCTTTCACGTTCTACAGTAAAGAACGCGGTCTATTCTAAGCTGCTCTCCCGCTGTGTACCCAGAAAGCAGCTACTCCAACCTACGCTGTTGTTGGCTACAGTTATTTCTTGCCTCTTAACAGCATTGTCATTAACCCTAACTGGTCGCTATCTAAAGAGCACTCTTAGCAATACACACACACACACACACACACACACACACACACACACACACACACACACACACACACACACACACACACACACACACACACACACACACACACACACACACACACACACACACACAAAGTTCTGTTGCTGACACCCAACTTACACTTAAACAGACTGTCACACAACTCACGTTCTCCTTCCTTCGGAGTCTTTATATAACGTGCAATTCCTGAAAAAGAGTAAATCAGTGGCCTCTTTGGTTCTTTATATGGAGATCCACTTGAACAACAAAAATAACAATGAAAAAATACGCTAAAAAAATCTACTTCAAGGAAAGTGCATTTTTTCCTCCTAATTCTCATAGATCCAATCCAATGCTTCTAAGTCTAGGGTTGGTTGATTGCAAAACTCGAACTTTTTCAGTGAGTTTTGCCCTTTACATTTTAATCTGGTTCAAATATGCGAAACTAAAATGCTAATTTAGACTCAGAAACATCAAGAGTTTCCCAATTAATTTGTTGTATTATTTAAAAATAACTCAAAAGCGCTTATTAATCTTTAACTGCACTTGGATATTTCATTTGTGTCGAAGATATATCACGTGAATTGAATGACTAATAAATAAAGATACGCTCTATTACCATTTGAATGGTTTACATCTCATTGCCTGTGTTCAATAATGAACTCTGCTAAAGTATTTCATGTTTTATATTAGCAAATGTCCTGAAGCTTATCCAATAAAATATCGTAGTTTTTTTTTTTTTTTTTTTTTTCTGTAGCGGTCTATATTTCATTCGTCAGTTGCGACTCTTGTCAGTTATTCCATTGCTTATATTGGATCTTCTGTTTCCAATTGCGAAGTACAAGTTCTCTGATTGGTTGCCTAGGGAACGAGTTTTCTACAGATTTATGCCTATCGAGTCGTTAAAATGGAAGACAAATGTTTTTACCACGAAGGTTGGGCGTAGTGGGAACAGTCCATTGGTTTAGTGTGCGTTCCATAAGTGTATTACTTTGTCCAATATCCGTTTCGAAAGCTATTTCGCCGTCTTTGTAACAATAATCTCTTCCACTGCAAAGGTCTTAAGTACTTGTTTAGGAGAATTTGATTGCCTCAGGCATAGTCTGAATCGTCTCCTGTCTACATGTCTTCCAGTTGCCTTGACAACAGCTGTGGCTTTGTATCTGCTCTAAGTAACGTCTTCTTATTAGTATCAAATAGTCTTCTGGGTTTCAATCTTCGCTTTCATCTCGTGCATCGCATATTTCGTTTTTTTTTATTCTCCCTCATTTTGCTTTATTTATTTATTTTAGTTAAATTTTTTGTACAAATGCAAACTTTCGTCTCATTCTGATTCCAAAAAAAAAAAAAAAAAAAATGTGGGATGTCTTGTTGTTCTCATAACTATGATGTGACACAAGTTTCTCGACTGTTTAGAGAATATTTTGTCTTGAACAATATGGGGGAAAAATTAACAAGATTTTATTTTTGAATCATTAAATCTAATACAGAAGAGACAAAAAGTATATACAAGCAATCCTCAGAGAATCTTCGAATACAATAACTGATCATCTTGAGGATCGTAATTGAGGGCATACATTTCTGTGTGAATGATTCCACTTCTGGAGGGCATCACAATACTTAAAAACATTTCTAGTGAATACTGTATAATCCTCATACACACTCTTCCTAATACAGAAACGTCCTGGAAAATAGTAATGTAATATGGAATAATCATAAATAATAAAATAAAAACAAAAATTGTTAAGTGCCAACCTTGATGAAGATTCTGCACTCGTTTCTTTAAAAGCTGATTTTGATTCAAGTAATTTTATAAGCCAATGCAGAGAGGCTAACTTAACAAGTCTTAGAAGAGGTAGAATAGTTTAGTTTTTTTTTTTCCCAGTTGATAATAACAACTTGAATTCCCGAAACAAATCCTAACTGGCTGAGAATGCAAGCAATTGGTACAAAACCACTTATCGCCCTCTTCATCCTGACCTTTGGACATTAGATCCTGTAACAGACGCTCTAATTAATAACTACGGAGTAAACAGTATCACTCTTTTCGGTAAGAAACACAATGAACATCACACAGATGATACAAAAAAGTATTTTGTTTGGAGTTCAAGAACCATTCCTGAATTCCACCTTTCAAAACAGTGGAAATTAAAGATCAATGAGAAAAAAAAAGGCATTCTTGGTATAAACTTTTAGAAGATGGGTAAAAGGAAAAACCTTCGACGCAATCTTAAACATTAAGAAAAATCTTTCACCCCCTCAGAAAAAGTACGTCCCATCAAACAGGATTTAGATACATTGTATACATTACTGTACTTATCGACGTTTTTGTATTTCTCCAGGGAAACCTAACCGATCTAAGGCACTGTAACGACTTGAGAAAAAAATGGACCTTAAAAAACTGCAAGTTGGCTCTCGAAGTAGTAGGACATTGCTACACATAGCAAGCAGCTCACTCTGGTAAAGCCTGGGGCTTCAACTCATTATCGACCTGACAAAATGAAAGCTGTAGAGGGCAGCTAAGCCTCTCTCTCTCACACGGTTGACATGCCACACACACCGTATCGATCCTACGTGTTTATATACTGCGCTACCCATCAGAGTTCCTGGGTAGCGCACCTCAGAGACCGAAGCTAAAGGCTTAAAGTTGGTAACCCCGACCATTACTTAGCTTTAATCATCTGAGTGACAGCTATCTTCTCAGAAAACAGACACACCAGTTACTTAATGGACTGTCATTTGCTTTAAATCTTTACCAAACTGGAGTTTGTTGTTCTTATAAAAACACTTTCTTCATATTTATACTTAATATAAGGATAATGGACGAAATGCGTTAATCAACAGACATGGAAAATGGTCGTAATAAGAAACTGATCGAATTTCTAAAAGAATTACTGATGACAACAACAAAAACGAAAACGTTCTCATTAACCAAACAGTAACCATTATTCATTGCTATTACCTGGATTTAGCGCATACTCTAAACGAGTTTCTAATCCATTTCTGTTCACTTGGCACGAGATTAAATTCCACGTTTTGTGCATGCCTCGTCGATTTCATAAGTGCGCGCGCTCAGTTGAAAAAAGAAAAAAAAAATCTACACGATATTGTTGGCGTGGTGAAATGCCATATCACAGCTCGCGAGTATTTTATTTTTAACATAAAAGAGATTTATATCGTTTCAAATGGCTTTTCAAATCATTGCTTTGGGAATTAAACAACCAAATTCAACATTGCTGATTTCTGCTTGAAATTCCACGATAAATATTACAAGCGCTGAAAAAAAAAAAAAAAGGAAACAGCTAGTTAGAACACATAAATTCCTTTTAATGGCATACTTATAAAAATTTGCGGAATCTATAATTGGCATTGCGGCAATTTGGTACAATCAACGAATAAGAAATAATGTAACGTGCAGCTCTTGGGAAAGGAGAAGTTATTAAGTCTAGTAACAACGGAAAAACACCATCATTCCTATTTCAAGGTCTCTGTTCAATATTTCATGCTTTCCGAGGCAGTTTGGACACCATACAATGACATTTGGCCAACGCCCACAATCAACAACACTTCCCCTCTTCATCTACTGCTCCATGATGCATGCTTAATCCGCACGAGCTGGTACTGTTTATACACTGCAGTGTAACTTTAAACTCTTTACGTGCGTGACGGGACTATTAAGTCTAGAAATCGATATATTCTATCACAAATACCAGACTTTTCTGTGTTACCCCTTTGGGAGAAATTCGTTTTTCTGGTAAAATTAGATAAATTTGAGAGAAAAGACATTTTTATAATGTTATACTATCTAGAATGGCAAAAATGGCGATATTCAGATACTAAGGCAAATATGATTTTATTAAAAGCTTGAAATATTTATGAAGCCATGATCAAAAATAGACGGGATAGAACCTTGTTTTATTATTCAGTGAGTTACTTATTATTTTTTATTTACTTTATTATTATTTTTTAATTTTAATTTAATTATTATTTTTCTTTATTTTTTATTTTTGGAAAATTATGGTGATGGCAGCTTCACTCATTACTAAGGTTATACCGAAATGTGTACGACAACTTAAATCATCTATATTGTACACATAGAAGCGACTTTATCTGTGGAAAGATTTAGCTTTATGAAATCATCACGCTTTACCTGAATTTCATAAACTTTTATTTGGAACTGAATTTAGTCAGTCTCATAGGGAATAACAGGATTTTTTTTCTATTTTATTTTATTTATTCATTCAAAAAATGAATAAATAAAATAAAATAAATAAAAATAAAAATTATTTGCCCTCCGAAAATATAAACATTTAAATATGGCATGAGAAACGACTATAAAGAAAATCAAGCTGTAGACGATAAAGAAATGAAATCCAAAGGCAAAAATATGTGACTATTGTTTATTCGAGTTTAATTATACGCGCGCCTGCGCGCACAAACACACACACAAAAATGCAGAGAGGGAGAGAGAGAAAGAGAAATACGCGCTTCTTCCGGACTGTTGCTTAACCTAGGGTTTCCCAAACTTCTTGCTAAAGTGGAGCCCTAAAGCAAGCAAAACGTTTTGTAGAGCCCTCACAACTCAGTCTTTAAAATAAACATGAAAAAGAAGTTTTTCAAAGTCTGGCATGATAGACGTAACTTGTAGCATCATATAATTTTCTGCATTTAGCCTGTTTCTATATTTAGTTTTAGTAGCTGCATTGAGTGAGAACGTCTTTTGACAGAGATATGTTGTTGGAAAACTTATCAAAAATTTCAAAGCTTGAACAACAATTACATTCTGAGTATTTAGTCAAACCAAAATATTTCGCGGAGCCCGCCGTAATGTATCGGAAAAAAAATCCGAACTATGTAAAATTTGGGGACTCTGAGAACGTGAGTGATTTGCAACTAATGAAGAGATTGCTGAATTTATTAAACGACATATTCTGTGTGTGTGTGTGTGTGTTTTCTCCAGCTGGTTTATTTGTTTCACGGAAGAAAACGTTTCTACCCCTGGATGAGTGAAGCCAACACTAACAAACTGAATAAATCACTGATGACCTGTTCGCCCAACAGTCTGTGACCTGCAGATTGTTGAGCATGGAGTTGACATGTTAACCACCAGGTCGATTCAGGCCGGGTATGTGATATCGGATGAATGTCCGAAGTATGAAAGCGAATTCTTTGTTTACTTCTCATCTCCATGAAGTCTGACAATTCATTGCAGAATGTCGCTTTGTGGGACTTCTGAGGCTAATTTACTTGCACTGTGAGTAGAAAAATTGACGTTTTTTTTTCTTATTTATATATTTTTAGGAGGAAAAAATTCTATCGTCTCCTTTGAGAGACTACCTTACTCGTATTCAATTAAAATGTTCTCCATATGTCTGTGATGAGAATGGAACCAGATCGTTCCAGCGAAATGATCTCCTCACCCTTCCTATTGCAATACGGAAGTGATCCACTGATTACTTGATTAGGACACGAAATTTGAGATGAGCAATAGTTCAAAATTGAAAATGGAGGTCTTGCATTTGATTTTACTATTGGAAATTAATTAAAATATAATATGAGGAGCAAGCACGTGTGTTTTTGATTTTAAATAAAAAGTTCGTATTTCTCTTGAAACGATGTGGAAGTCACCAAAGGGCTCGGTTGTTGCCACTATCGCAATTCCCGTTTTAAGTCGAGACCGAAGTCCTTCTTTTCAAATAAGTGACTATTTGCAGTCACGGGTATTTGGGCTGGTTACAAATTAGACGATCCTATAAAGCGACGACGATATCTCTGTATCGGTTTGCACAGACATACAGTTACAGGAAACGCTATTTCCCTTTTCCAGACTGTCTTGTAATGTACGGAGAAGAAAATAAATTGCTCACTATTTCCGCCTGTCATAGCTCGTTTAGCTGAAGAAGGCATTAAAGGAAAAACGAAACAAAAAAAAAGCCTGCAGCTGAAACATCACCTCTCCACTTTAAAGAAGACAATCGATCAAACGAATCCAGGATCACCTTTCTTATTTCTTTTGCTACACCGTCAGGCGTAGCGACAGGTAAAAGATATAAGAAATTCGTTGTAGAAAAGCAAAATATATGCTTCAAGCATCCATTCCACCCTCCATATTTTTGGAATAATGATCTCGATCCCTCTTGCAATGGGTTAATTATTTTGATAATTGACCTGTTGGTAGACCAAAGAGATGGATCGAAAGGAGGAAGGATGATATTGGTGATGGAGAAATATTCTCTGCCTAAAGTTGAACTGTCTACGTGTCTCCGAAAGATTGGACGATTTATACTCTATATCTAGTCATATAAACGGTGCCGAAGAGTTCAATATATTATAGTTAAGGCTCCATATATAACATCTTCATTCAATCAAATACTTGAATTAACTTTTCTACTAAAATATAGAAAGTTATAAAGTTTCCGTAGCTCAGTTTCGACGAAGCCCTTTCATTGGAAAGACCTGCATTCAGGACTTTTCAAAGGAAGGTAAGTAATCCAATCTGAGACGGAGGTAGAGGGTTGCTTTCCCTCCCGGAAACTGCAGCTTGTCATCCAACATCAGAAAAAGATCAAGAGAACAGGCGAAGTTTACACAAAAAAATATATATTTAGGAATAGGACTAACTGCCATATCCTAAATTTATGGGTATGAAAACCAGTTGAGAAAATTCATGGGTCCTAAGGGTCTGTGAAGTATCGTTATTATTATTATTATTATTATTATTATTATTATTATTATTATTATTATTATTATTATATGTTTCCAAAGGATTATCTTGAAAAATGTCGGCTTATTATTACAAAACAGGAACGTGAAGAAATAAGAAATAACAACATTTGTTACAATCAAGACTAAATAGCAAATTTACATTTTTGTCAAAGTAGACTTCGAGGATTACACAAATATATGATGTACATTTTTAGATTCACTTTATGTTGATTGGGTTAGTTGCATTACTGCTCTGTTGCTGAGGTATCTAAACTTAAACCCATAAAACGTGTGTGTGTGTGTGTGTGTGTGTGTGTGTGTGTGTGTGTGTGTGTGTGTGTGTGTGTGTGTGTGTGTGTGTGTGTGTGTGTGTGTGTGTGTGTGTGTGTGTTCGTTCTCAAAACTATTAATTGGTGCTCAATTAAGCTATGTTGAAAGGGCCACTGTATCACTGTATCCATGACTGATTCGAATTCAGGGTCTTTCCACTTCAAAAGGTTTGCTGTCAATTTGCATGATTTCCCAAATGTTTGATATACATCGTCATTTTATCCGCTATAGAGTACCATACGTGATGTTGTAAATATTAATATATTCGGCGGAAAATAGTATTCATTGACTAGTCTGTTTGAATCTTGAATCTCGTTTGGAATCCGAGAAAGAGTTGTTCATGACGCATGTAAGAATTCTCTGAAAAAACCTGTCATCATCTCGAAGAAATAGACATTATCTTAGAAAACGGACATGTAACTAGAAAACCAGGCATCAATGTGGGGAAAAAAGTAGGCGTTATCTTAGAAAATTGCTATATAATTAGAAAATCAGATTTCTTTTAGAAAAATATTTATTATCTTGTAAACTAATTATTGTCTTGGAAAACCAGGCATCCGCTGAATATTGCATTTTTCACAATGCTAAAAAAATAATAATCATCAAAAAGGGTCATTTATCAAAAGCAGTTGGCAGATAAAAAGCTGTAGTCTTTTGCTTTTGCCGATTCACAATGAGACGTCTGAGGAAGTCGACTTGTGGAACATAATATGTGATAAGGCATATTAACAGGTGATACTTTTACTAAATGCACTTAAAATTATCCTGTGTGTGTGTGTGTATGTGTGTGTGTGTGTGTGTGTGTGTGTGTGTGTGTCATCTTCAGGAAGATATTGATCATCACATCGCTCATTAGTCCATAGAACGAATGCCATTTTACTATGCGACACTCGTCCTGTGTCCTGTCATTAGGCTATCACTTTGAAAACGCCCGAGTGACGGAGATGGATGACGAGAAATCATAGCGAAAAATGAATCAAAGGAGTAGAACTTTTCAGGTGATTCATAGAGGGCGCTTCTGTTGGGATAAATAACCGACATGTCGCTGAGCTGAAGATTTGGATGTCGATGTAATGACTGATAAATTAGGAATAAACAGGGAATCATTTTGGGTACAAATGTTTCCCCCACCCCTCTTACGGTCTCCAAATTCCGTTCAGTTTACTTGAATACAGTTTTAACTCAATGAGAATTTCTGGTAATTTTCTTCTTCCTCTTGGGAGGATTCATAATTCCCTCCGAATAGAAGCATCACGTTATGGTTTATTCCTTCATCACCAACAACTGAGTCCGTTATTTTCCATGATAAAATATTATGACTAAAGACATTTTACTGCTCTGATTTATTAAATGAAATCAGTTGTGATTCGGCAGTTGGGAAGTTTCGTTCGAGAAACAAAAACAAAAGAAACAAAAAAGATAAACAAATAGAGAAAAAAACCTCTGAAGAGGTTTTCTCTCTTTTAGGGGGGTTGCGACCGAAATAATGAAGACCGGGGCTTGTAATTATGTCTGTTAATTGGGATGTTTCTCTAGCCAGTTTGCCTGTTTTATGCGATGAAAACCCTTCCTTCTTCATTTTGTCCTTTCATAACCACCTTCAATTGGAAAGCTATTATAACGATTCTTCGAGGCCTGGACGGGGTTCGAACCCAGGTCTTTCCAATCAAAGGGCATTGTTGATAATGACTATAAAGCGAAAAAAAAAGGCTTTGTTGCATATATTTCCTTAAAATTAGCTGCGTGATATTAATTCTCATTAATTATGCAGACCAGTAAATATGAAAAGAATACTTTTCTAAAAGAACTCATTTATACACATTTAAATAAATAAATCCTTAAAAGATATTTTAAAACAGATCTGTAATCCCTTCAACTTATTTTAAAATGCAGCTCAAATATTGAACCTTTATTAATGTATTCATCAAATTATATTTGATGTTTTGTACACTAGATGTAAATTTGGGAACCCAGATCCAAGCACAGTAAATTTTTTGAGCGTTTGAGAAAATGAAGAAACAAATGAAATATATGCTTGCAATTCATTCATTATATCACATAGAAAAATCTTTTATTTTGAATAATTGAACGTGTTTCGTCAGATTACAATCGAAAATGAAAGGAGAAAAAAGAAATATAAAATATTGCGCAAAACACCGAATAGAGCATCTTGCCACACCAGATCCAGTGTCGTAAAAATGCTTATAAAATGATCCTACTATAACTTTGTATTTATATCAATCGGAGAGTACAAGGATTGGACTTGTAGTGTAGGAGGCAGAGCGCAACAAAGAATAAAAAAAAATATGACTCCGTCTCATGATTTTTTTCTGCGCTTGACCCCAAAAAAAAAGAGTTTTACCACTGTCCCTGCTCTAGATACAGACACTAACATCTTGTCACGCAAGTGCGCATTACGCATTCTTGCTGAAACACATGAAACACCTCGTACATCATCAATGTACGAGTTCGAGGTGTTTCATGCTACATCAATGTTTGAGGCTAAACAATATAGGGCACGATTTTGCTTCATTCGCGCGCGTGTGTGCGTGCGTGTGTGTGTGTGTGTGTGTGTGTGTGTGTGTGTGTGTGTGTGTGTGTGTG
This sequence comes from Typopeltis vanoorti, assembly GCF_054136105.1. Taxonomy (NCBI): domain Eukaryota; kingdom Metazoa; phylum Arthropoda; class Arachnida; order Uropygi; family Thelyphonidae; genus Typopeltis; species Typopeltis vanoorti. The sequence goes on from NC_143565.1 coordinate 54,567,168, forward strand.
TGTGTGTGTGTGTGTGTGTGTGTGTGTGTGTGTGTGTGTGTGTGTGATCAAAACTGTTTAGCCCTGTGATCCGAATGCTATGAAACTTTGCAGAAATACACTGTGCGCCATGCGAAAGCGATATCTGAGAAAATACTAGTTCCAAAATTCATCACAAGGGGCGCTGTGTGGTGTGCCAAATGTTGATGTAACAGTTTTTCTGCGTGTTTGTGAAAAGAAGGTGAAAAGTGACTCAAGCATAAATAATACATTTCTATTCATTTCTATTATGCATCGCGAGCACATGTGCTACCCTTTCCGGTATGCCACAAACTGCATCCTTCGCACAGTGTGGTCAACAGCAAAACTCATCTAGTCTGGACTGATGTTGCGCGCACATGCCGCATTATTCTGTCTTTCAGCGCTGACAAGTTATCAGGATGATCCCGATAAACCGTGTCTTTGAGAAATCCTCAGATCCAGAAGTCTCGGGGGGGGGGGGGTCAGATCAGGTGAACGAGGCGGATATACAGTGGAAAAGGCATGACCGATCACTCTGGCTTCCGTGAAATGTTCTCGAAGAACCTCCTGTACGGATCGACCGTATGTGGAGCTGTGGAAGTCGTGCACTGGATCCGTGCATATTTGCTGCTTTAACTGTGGCACAACAAAATTGTTTATCATATCGCGATACCTCTCGACAGTAAATGAGCAGGTTACGGACCTGACAGTAACTTTGGGTGAATGCAACGGAATTTGTTTGATTGCATAGTTGCATTGGTTTTGAGTCGCCAGTACCCGGCAATTGTGGGTATTCACATGTCCGTTCAGGTGAAAGTGAGCCTCACCTCCCCACAAAATCATCCACGGTCACGCAGCGTCCAACTCTATTCGAGCAAATAAAGTTAAAACAAATGTCAATCGACTTTCAAAGTCTTGCGGCGCAACTTTCGTTTTCAGGGTTATCTTGAATGGATAGGAATGCAACATAGTTCATAAAATTTTCCAGACAGTTGTGTAAGGCCCATCCATATGTCTTGATACTGCAGAAACCTACTCTGCTATTTATGGCCTGCTCCACAACGGCACTAGCAACTTTATTCACTTCTTAACTGACCTGGTTTACGACCTCTTCCAGGTCTAACTCACAACGATTTAGTTTCTTCAAAACGACTAATTATTCGTCGCAGAGCACGTGAAGATAGTGGACCTCGTCGACATTTATTAAGGTAACGAAATTCGCGGAGTGCAGCAAAAGCATTGCAATTATTTAGATATTACATCTTCACGAGCAAATCGCGTTGTAGCAAGGTTAATGCCATCACCGTGGACGGTATTAACAACACTATGAAGGTAAAAATCCCGTGTCCATCGTTTTAAACCCTCCTAGCTCCTGCCCAGTTGTGTGATAGGCAATTTTCATGCATTTGGTGTTTGTAACTCCCCTGCTGGTGCTGGCTAATTTCGTGACTGCTTTATTTTACCAGATATCACTTCCTCATGACGCACAATGTATTCCTGCAAAGTTTCGCAATATTTGGATCACTAGATGGCGCTCCATAAGGCTTTAAACAGGGATACTTTAATTTATAATGCAGATATTTTTATATTTTAAGTGAACTACGCACCACATTCAATAATTGTGACACGTGACATTATCATCCGGGTGGAAGTAGGTTTAAGAAAATAAAAGAAAGAACAGGAGGAAGTATCCAGAATTAGTGCACTCGTTTAATAGAGTTCTTTGTTTTTCTTTCTTTGGGATCATGCACGACTAAGCTCCATAAAGACCAAGCGTAGCTTCAGCTTTTATGTCTTCGTGTATTCAGTTTCACAAGAAAAACCACGTCTTTGTTATATTGGGTTCAATTGTGCTCGAACTGAACAAGATAAAAGAAGAGTTCTTTTTTTATTGAACCGCAGTCTTCCATGAGTTTTTGTTAAATAATGATAATAGTAATAATAATAATGAACCTTCACCCATATTTATGCATTTTAAATGAACAATTAACACAAGATTAATTTTATCATTAACTTACAATTAATCTACACCTTTGATTTAATTTAAATATAGGTTTAAAATTAATGTGTTATATCACATTAATTTAATTAGTGTTAAATAACACTAATTGATAGAAATCAATTATTAGCTGATTTAATGAAATTATTTTAAAAAATTATTGGAATTATTATCAAAATGATTATCAAACCAAATATTAGAATGATTTTCAGAAATGATTATGGAAATCAATCTTTAGAATAATCAGCTTTTGTTTTGACAATTGTTTTGAAACAATTGTCAAAACAACTATAGGAATGATCATGAGAAAAAATTATTAAAAATCGGCTCTTAAACGAAAGGGAAAAACAGGGACATTACGTGTGTATGAGGATGTGCGAAACTATTGAAGTAGACTGAACTTTCGTGCAGTACTGCCAGAGCTAATGATCTAAGATGTTGTGTCGGTGGAGTTTCCGGAATTAATTCTACAAGAAGGTTTCTTTCAACACTTAGTTTCAACACTTTTTAAGTCGCCTTCTCAAAAAAACAAAAATCGTCAACCTGTCGACCTAGAAGTTTCTCTCAAACTGCGGTCACTTTGGGTGAAAGTTGGGAGGAATGAAAAAGAGGGGGGGGAGAGCAAAGACTATCTGCTTTCTCAGCATCCACATGTGTGTATGTGTGTGTGAGCATCGATTTTCAGATGGCAGACGGTGTACGTATAGAGGGACTCAGCTGTCAACGTTCGTTTGCCCACGTCGACAGACGATGGCACAAGGTCATGCTCCGTCGGCACGTTCTTAAGAACGAAAAACGTGCCGTTTCTATCATCTCCTTCTGACAAATTGACGTGATCACTTTTTGAAGATATCAAAAAATTGACAGCAAAACCAGTTGCTCTTTTTATTTTTTTCGCCGCTCGAGAGGAGGTGCTTAAAAATTAGTCGACCTTTCTTAACGAAACTTTAAACAGCACTTTGCAAAAGGTGTTGCAAACAGAAAGCGATGGGGAAGTATGAGAGATAAGGTGGGCGTTATATTTCCTCCCTCATTCCGAGTTCTTGCTTTTCTTTAATTTGATATTTTATTGCTCAAGTCTCATTTAACACTTTCATTGCCAAGCTGAAAATTGGAATTTCGTGTGGTAGCCAAATTTTTTTATTTTTTTATTTAGTTAGCGACGTCCACGCGATAACGCATGATCGGCCGTTTGGTGAGAACTCGCATCGCGCGATATCGCGTGATTGGCAATGAACATGTTAATTGGATTTTTCTTCTCCTGTATTTTTCTCCTGTTTTCCCGTTCTGTTTTCATTTTTGTCTTCTTTCTTTCTTGATCAGTTCTTTTCTTTTGTTGTTCCGTTATTTTTTCGGCCTTTTTCTTCTTTTTCTGTTCTTTTTCTCTTATTCCTTTTCTTTTCATTCCATTTTTCTTTTCCTGTTGTCTTTACTTCTCCATTTTTCTTTTCCAATTGTCTTTACTTCTCCATTTTTTACCTGTTCTCTTCTTCACGTTCTTTTTCTTCTCCTCCTTTTCCCCCCTTCAAAAAGTCCTTTCTGATAATTGCCATCAGAAAAAATAATATATTTATTTGAATAAAGTTAAATTAACACGTAGCTACTGATGAATTTACTAATTAAAATCTGTAAATGTGGTCTCTCTCTCTCTCTCTCTCTCTCTCTCTCTCTCTGCTTGCATCTTTCAATGTAGTCCTGAAGTGTTCAAATCTTTCATTAGCAAAAAATAAAAGGTGACAAAGTCCCGTTGGCAGTCGTTTCGAAAATCTCGAAAGCCAAGAATCCCTCTATTTCTGCTCTCATGTCTAAAATGTTTTGCACGATTTGAAATCTTTTGCGTAGTAATTTGCGATAAGATATCTTCTTCGCTCTCTTCTTCAAATAATCCTAGTGATACTCCAGTTCTCTATAATTAATCATTTACATGATTAGTATCCTCCTCTATGAGGATAGTTTACACTTTTCTTCTAGAGTTTTCATTTCTGTTTGCATTTTTTTGCCTGAACGTAAAAGTATTTAAAGATTGTCTCGCGCGAATGGCATTTCTTTGATAAATCTACTTCTAATTTTTATATCTCCAAACGCGATTTTATAGACCTTTGTTTTCATTAAAATTTTACAATTATATATTTCTAATTGGGAAAGTGAAGCTAATTTTGCACCAGCAAAAATGAGCTATTCAAACTCCAATAAACTGCGGTTTTCAGAATAAGAATCAGAATCTTCCTCCTCTGCTCCTAAAGAAGAAAGGTATTGCCCTCTAAGTTTCTTACCACTTTAAAATTTACGGTACTAATGGCGCGGGTAGCGAGAAATCCATCTTAATATTTGAAGGTATTGGAAGTTGTCTCTGACAGAGGTGTTCACAAAAGCGATATATGTTTCGTAGTTTAGAAATAAATAAGCATAATATTTGTGCGAAGTCTATCATTAAGTGAGCTTAATATTATTCAAGATTTAGGGTTAAGTACTCTTATTATTACTCGAGGTAAGTGAGCTTAATATTATCCAAGATTTAGGGTTAAGTACTCCATTATTACTCGAGGTAAGTAAGCCTAATATTAGTTAAAGTTTAGGTTAAGTAGTATACATAATTTTAATGATAGTATTATTAGCCTTCGTAGCTCAGTCGGTGTAGAATAAGTGCTTCGGTTGAAAGGACCAAAACGTAGGACACGAAGAGCCGTAATCAGAGCTGATCAACTGAAGATGAGTTACCCGGTCTCGTAGTGAGGTGTGAGGGGGTTTTCCACCTGGAAACTCGTGTGTTTCATATCTCAAAACAGCAAACCAGCCAGAACACGCGCAATTTACAGACTAAACAATATTTACAGGCAAAGGGCTAACCACTTTGTCCTCTAATTACGGTCGCAAAATCCAAGCGATATTTGGAAGGTCGTGGACACTTTTAAGTGCCTTTTAGGACCACTGATTATTATTATTATTAGTCTAATCAGTACCTTTAAACTGTAAAAGAATACATATTTATTTTGTATTCGGATATTTTCTTTAAAACTAAGTTATTTCTTCCAGTTTGTAAATTCACACGGAAGAGTTTCATGAGCTGGAAATCTTCGATGCCTGCTATTTCCAAGTGACGGGAATGATTTTTGAAATTAACTTTTAAATCTACAAACATGAAAAGGATTAGTGAAAAAAATCTCAATGCAATTGTGATTGTGATATTGTGATATATTGAAGTTGCTGTTATTCTAGAATACTCAAAGTAATAACTTTGAAAATTGTAGAATGCAGGCGTCTTTGCATATCTTTGGATATAAGCTGTGCATATCTTGAAAGACATGATATTTCTTGTATCATCTCGTATCTTTTTTTTTGTTTAAACGTTCCATATAAACATGACGTGATATTTTCTTCAGATGATGCTCCCACGAGACAAAAGTGTGTTCGCGACTTTCTTCTGAATCAAGTTTTCGTTCTTTCGCTTTGCATGATGGGTAACTGATCCGTAAGTACGATTCACATCCAAAAGACCTTGCGGTCGCAAACCGGAGCTCAGCATGAGATGTCTTAAACTGAACAGCATTTTTTTTTGCCAGTGCCATTTATAGTAAACGTATCTTCACATTTGTGACAGGCATACAGAAAAGAAAGCGAGCATGAAAAATGGTCCTGTGTGTCGTAAAGAGATGCATTTTGGCTATTTAAAATCTACTGCAAATGCAGCAAAATTCCACATTAACTTTGTATGATAAGGTTAATATGATTTCAAGTTTATCCCACACATCGAATGCCACTGCATTATTTAATGGTAATAACAAATGTTTATTGGGGCTGCTCATTCTCATCCGTTATTAATTTACTAACAGCAACAGAGCTCTTTATCATTTTAAAAATCGAAGGAATTATACCAACATTGAATATTCGGAATTACTCTTTCATCAAATACCGAAACATTAAATTTCATCAAAATTTGTATTCCCAGAAGCATTTCTATGCATGTGTTCGCATGCGCCTATCATGGTTTTCCTGTTATAAGCGCATGAGTAAACACTGTTATATTGTGCTATTCATTGTTGCAAAATGCTACTTTAACGATATTAAAATATTGAGCAAAGTTTTGTTAGCATTAAATGGTAACGATACATCTTACAACATTCATTTTAATTAGGCGTTTAAATATTCTTTTGTTTTTTAATTTATTTTTCAGATTTTCCTTACAATGTGTACATACATAATCACGGATGATTTTAAGAAAATTTTGCATCTCAACAAATATTTGTTTTAACAATTCAGTTTTGCTTGCAGCCCGACTTACCTTGTGTCAAAATTATTCAAATAATACAAAATGTCTTTTTGTGGTTAGCCCAGCGGATAGCATGTCGGCTCTCCAACTACAGTAGGTGTTGTAAACGGGGTCACGAGATTACGTTCGTCACCCGGTGTGAGAAGACTATCGAAGTATGGGAGGTCTGAAGTGGATTTAAAAAGTTCCAGTTTTAATCTTACCAAGAGCAGAGTTTCCAGATTATGTAAAAATAAATAAATAAAAATAAAATTTTAAAAACTCCTTACCCCACTCAGGATACTAATGTTATATTATGACAAATTTTCGTGGGTGGGAAAGCACAAAAAGTTAAGAAAAAAGTGTATTCGAAAGGATATAAACAAAATCTAGAAACCGATTGTGCGCCTATGCTATTATGATCTGCACATTTTGTTATTGTTCCGTCACATCTGTATTCAACTTCTTTTCATAACATACTTGAGCTGAATTAGCACAAAATTCATCCTTTTGTGTTTTGTCCATATTTACTGTTTTCTGTTTGCTTAACCATCTTTGTTCCGTTTTTTTTTTTCAAACGTGTTTACAAGTAGGTTCCATTTTTGTTCCTGATTTGTCGCGTTATTGTGTTTTTATCAAAAATGATTTGAAGTTTCAAAACTTGAAAAAATCGGTTTTCGAAAAACATTTAAATAATTTTTATATGATTTTTCAAAAAGGATTTTTCACAAATCTAATTTAAAAAAAGCACATTTGTTTCAATGAAGTTAATTTTTAAATTTAAAAATGTGAGTTGGAAAAAATAAGTTTCCATTTTTAAAGTTTTTGAAAAAAATGACTGAAAAAAAAATTTTAGAAAATGAATTTTAGTAAATAGAATTTTTGGAAAAAAACTCATTTAAAAGCAGAAATTATTAAAATGTTATTTTTTTAAAAAAAGTCACATTTGGAAAAATGCCATTTAAAACAGACGATTTTGGAAAGCATGTCATTTTTAAAAAAAAACTTTACAGGAAAATGTACTTTTTTAAAAATATTTTTGAAAAATGCCACTTTTAAAATTGAAGTTATTTTGAAAAAATGTGAATTTTGAAAAAGAAGTTTTAAGAAAATTTCAGTTGCGTAAATGGAATTTTTTTGGAAAAATGTGATTTAAAAGTAGAAGTTATTCAAAATGTCACTTCAAAAAATCGTTTTTGGGAAAATGCCATATAAAAACGATGCCGTTAAAAATGTCATTTTTAAAAAAATTTCAATAAAATATCGCTTTTAAAAGAGACATTTTTCAAATTATTTGAAAAATAAAATATTTAAGAATAAGCATTTTGAATTTTTTTTCTCAAAGTTTGTTCCTTGTCAAAGTCATTTCTATTTTAGATATCTTGAACTCATCTTTCAACGATACTTCCAAAGCCAAAAAAATCACTCAGGGGAGTACATTGACGTATTCCACACATCTCCATAACACTACTTTCCAATTTTACTTGTTTTGAGTTAAAAATTCAGTCATTATGAGCTGTTTCCGCTGCCAGACAACCTTCCTCCAAAGAACAACTATAGCAAGTGCGTAGTTCTACTCGGATCATTGTTTACAAAAAACAATCTCTAAATAACCAAATCCTTCACTCTCATCCATCAAGCGAATGTCTATGGAACTAAACATTCGAGCACTTACATTAGGTTGTTGGGCTCTAATACAAAGCCAATATAAATATACATCAGGTAATCATTCCGGAACCTATTTATGAAAGCGTATGGAAAATTTAAGTTTTGTCAGTTTGAAGTTTAGTCTCTTTTTTTGATAATTTCCCAGTTCTCCTACTACCAGAAGAAACGTCGTCGTCCTGCTTTATTTTTCTGAAAAGTCGTTCAGATATTTATTTATTTCATTCTATTTTCCTCATTTTTTCCTCATTGTGATTCTATTATAACTTCTTACAATAGAATCGCCTTTCATTCAGCTTCTTTAAATACTTTTCTTCAATAATTGCACTTCCTTTAATGTTTTTCCTATCGTTCTTAAGTCTTTCTTCTTCTCTCTATCTATTCAATAGATCAAAAGAACGCTGTTTTTTATTCCGTTAATTGTTTGAATAGATTGAATAAGAATTGAGAGGTATCGCTAGCTCCAATTATGTGTACAGGATTTCCTTTGATTCCGATTAAATAGCTGACTGTCGACTTTCTTTTTGTGTTTCTTTAAAGAGACTTGATAGAAAAGTTTTAGAGGTAAATTTGCAGTTTTCCTGCTGCCCATTTTCTTGTGTCTAGTTGAGTTATACCGCAACAACAATTACATGCAAGCGCGTGCAGTTCATTTCCAACAATGGCAAAGCCTCGTTCTAACAATGCCTTTCATTGGTGGCTTTTATAAACTCAGAAGTCATTATTATTTTAATGAGAAAACATACAAAAAACATCATCCAAGTATGTTCACGCCCGGAATCCTAAGTAATAGTGAAGAATTCCAGAGACGTGAACTCTTGCAAACATTTAATTTTACCGGTTCAAATTATTTTTCATTTCTGAAAATGTCAGAAGCAGTAGCTGTTGAGAAAGTAATGTCAAACAAAAAAATGCGAATAGTTAGAGTGAATAAAAACAGAGAATGGTGAAGCATTCTCTTCGTTTTTACACAAGTGGAAAACACATTTTAATAACTATTTGAAATAAGCTTGCGTTGAAGTGATGAGATATTTAGGGAAAAAAATACTCTTAGAAATTGTTTTGGATGCTCATATCGCATTAAATATCGGTCAGTTGCGAAAACGCAATGCGTTTTTTAAAGTAAAATATCCAATTCCGATCATAATATAACTTCATAATATTTTTATTGTTAATTCCATTGAACAATTAAATTCGTGGAACTAGTTGAGACAGAAAGTGAAGCATGCAGCAATTAATGATTAAGAATCACCTCGTAAAAAAAAGATTAGCAGGCAAGAAGCATGAAGTACACTTAAGATTTAGAAATAATTCAGCATCAAGAAGCAAATTTATGATTAAATGAGAAAGTAGCAAGAAGCATGTTTATTATTTAACGATAAAGCAACATGCAGTAACTTTAATAGTTAACAATTTTAGAGCATCAAGTATTTGTTGTTATTATGTTCCATCGAGTCGTTTTCGACTCCTGGTGATTCTATGAACATACATTTTCCATCAGATCTGTCCCTGACCATATCTTTCAGAATTTCCAAGCGGATTCCAGTTGCTTCTTTAACTCCATCCACCCACCTAATTCTTGGGCTTCCTCTTCTCCTGCTTCCATCAACTTTAGTAAGCATCATCATCTTTTCCATACTGTCATTTGCTCACATAATATGTCCAAAGTGTGACAATTTTTGCTTGATGATCATAGCTTCGAGGGAGCAATCTGGCTTTATTCTGTCTATCACTGATTTATTGGTTTGCTACGCAGCCCATGGTATTCTTAGTAAGCGTCTCCAAACCCATAATTCAAATGCATCTATCTTCCTTCTTTCACTCTTTCTCAGGGTCCAACTTTCACATCCATACAGTACCACAGGGAACACCACTGCTTTCACGATTCTGATTTTTGTTGCGAGGCTAAGATCTTTATCTTTAAAGATCTTTGTTTAAATTTGTCATTGCTTTCTTTCCGAGTAATAATCTTCTTCTAACTTCTTCAGTGCAATAACTATCTTGACCAATTCGGGATCCTAGGAGCACAAAATTGTTAACTGCTTCCATTTTCTCCCCATCTACTTCAAAATCATTACGTTCACATGTTGCCATAACTTTGTGTTTTTGAGGTTACGTTTAAGACCATATTTAGCACTTTCTTCTTTAACTTTCATAATACGTTCTTCCAGATATTCTTTGCATTCTGCTAGCAAGGTGGTGTCGTCTGCATACCTCAAATTATTAATATTTCTTCCACCAATTTTAATTCCAACTGAACTGAAGACTCCTCAGCCCTGCCATTCTTAAAATGTATTCGCTGTACAAGTTAAACAGGTACAGTCCGTAACTATTTTATCTCCGTACCGTACGGAGATAAAATACATCCTTGTCGCACCCCTTTACCTATTGTTAAATACTCAGTTTCTCCAAGATCTGTTCGGAGAGTAGCTTCTTGTTCATAATAAAGATTCCTCAGAAGGATAATGAAATGCTCTGGTACTCCCATTGTTTTTAACATTCCACAGTTTCACATGATCTACAGAGTCAAAAGTCTTGCTATAGTCAAGGAAACAAAGGTAGACATTATTTTGACAATCCTGTGCTCTTTCTATTATCGATCTCACATTGGGGATCTGATCTCTTCATTCTCTGCCTTTTCGAAGTCCTGCCTGTTCATCTGGCATTTCTCTCTTCATGAATAGTTCCAGTCTTTTCTGAATGATCTTAAGTAAGACTTTATTTGCATGAGAAATCAGTGCTACAGTTCTGTAATTTTTGCAATCTCTTGCATCGCCTTTCTTCACGAAAGGTATATAAACTGATTTTTTCCATTCCATAGGCAATTTAATTGTGATCCAAATTCGCTTACATAGAGCTGTCAAAATTTTAACAGCCTCTTCTCCCAGGTCTTTGAGCAGCTCAATAAGTATTCCATCTCCTTCTGGTGCCTTCTTACTGGATAGCTGTTGCAGTTCCCACCTCACTTCACTCTTCAGTGGTACTGGCTCCTGTGTATAATCCTATTCTTCAAATTTCTCAGCAATTTTGGAGTCCTATATTCTTTCCATCTTTCTTTGATGTCTGCAACTTCTGTAAGATATCCTTTGTACTTTTCAATATTGTCGCCTTGGCACTAAACTTCCCTGTTAGTTCTCTGATCTTTTTGAAAAGATCTCTTGTTTTTCCTTTCTTCTTTTGGTCTTCTAATTGTTGGAATTCCTGGTTAAAGTATTTTTCCTTGTCTCTTCTGCCTTGTCGTTGAAACTCTGCATTAAAATGCTGTACTTCCTACAAATTTCCTGTGGCCTTCATTTTCCTCCTTTCCTGAGCAGTTCTGATGATCGACATTTGTGTTGTTTTCAGTTTCCGTAATTCCACATGTATCATAGCCACTAATAACTCATGGTCTGTTCCACAGTCTGCACCTGGAAAAGTCTTGACAGGCTGAATTGCACTTCTCCATCTTCGTTGTCCAAGTATATAGTCAATTTGATTTCTGTATTGTTCATCAGGTGATATCCATGTGTGCAATCTTCTTTTGTGCTGTTTAAATCAGGTGTCAGCAACAAACAACGAATTCTCTGCACAAAACTCAACTAGTCTCCTCCCTGCAGTGTTACGAAAATCTAAACCAAAACGACCTGTTATTCCTTGTTCCTCAGTCTCTCCCACTTTTGCATTCCAATCCCCGATAAGTAGCCATAAATCTCGCTTTGGAGCTGCATCTATCTGCATATTCTTGTAACTTGCCATAAGATTCTTCACTGTCTTCTTCTGGTGCCTCTGTAGTAGGTGCATAAACCTGAATGATGGTCATATTCATTGTATGTCCACTCACTCTGAGAGAGAGAAATGATTCTGTCACTCACTGGATTATAACCTAATACATACCTAGCCATCTTTTTCCTGAGTAAGAAAGATACTTCATTTTTACGACTTGTCTCATGTCCTGAGTAATACACTATATATTCCTCTGACTTAAAATGGCCCATTCCTGTCCATCTAAGTTCACTTATTCCCAATATATCCAGCTTCTTGCGCTCCATTTCCATCTTTATTATTTCCAGCTCACCTTGGTCCATACTTCTAACATTCCAAGTTCCAATCCTGTAGTTTTTTGTGAAACAGGGAGCCTCCCTTTTCCAACCAGCAACATCCGTGACCAAGCTTCTTTCCGGGTTTGACCTGGACACATCATAAAAACTAGTTCTATTTGTGAAAACCCTCTGTTCTTCCCAGTTGCATGTTGGATGCCTTCAGGCCCGGGGGGGGGTCTTACCATCCAGCACCATATCGTACTTTCTCATTTTTGGCATGTTCATAGAATGTTCTTGGCAAGATACAAAGATAGTTTGCCATTGCCTTCCTCTGGAATATTTTTCGACTTTCCATTCTAGATCCGCACTGTTCTGTGAAAACGGGGACACCTCTGGAAGGATATGACTCTTCGCCACGCAGTACGGTCTTGGTAAAGAAGTGGCTAAGTTTCTGTATTAGAGATGTATTGCGCATATCTTTACCCTGGAATAATTCCCTGTAAAGAAATTATCCCTTACCTCTAGAACAGGGGTTCCCAACCCTATGCCCGCGGGCACCATGGCGCCCGTCGACCAATTTGTGTGTGCCCGCCGCTGTTCAACCGTGTGTCGTATAGTTTGAAATAATCACGCAACAATTCATGGCATGCTATATGACGCATGCGTTAATGACACATGACGAGTATTAAACGCATACAATGTAAAGTAGGCGCGCATTCGAAGTTGTTCATTCCAGTTTAAGAACTGGAATATCATCACATTCTCCTAATTATGAAGCACTGGCCAATGAAATGCAATGAATCACACTAACTTATGCCAAAGATCACACTAACAAAGTTCCCCTGTAAAGTATGTTTTACAGGGGACCTTTGAAATAAAAAATAAGGTGGCATCATGAATGTCTGAGTTAACAATTAATTAGCATCGATCAGGTCTAGCAGCTAACAATTAAACGGTATTAAGCATGCAAAATAATTAACAATTAAGTGGCATTGAGTATGTTTAATAGTTAACAATAAAGCATGAAGCAGTGTGTTTTACAATGAAGCATGATTTACAGGGGTAACTTTGAAATAAAAAATAAAAAGGTAGCATCATGAAGGTCTGAGTTAACAATTAAGTAGCATCCAGCATATCTAGCAGTTAACAAGTTAACTGTATTAAGCATGCAAAACAGTTAACAATTAAGTAGCATCCAGCATATCTAGCAGTTAACAAGTTAACTGTATTAAGCATGCAAAACAGTTAACAATTAAGTAGCATCGAACATGTTTAATAGTTAACAATCAAGCATGAAGCAGGTGTTTACAATAAAGCATGTTTTACAGGGGTAAACTGGAGCTTAATATTACATAATTTTTCTTTAGGAGCTTAATATTACATAATTGTTATTAGTCATGTCTGATGCTACTTAACTGCTATCTGTTAAACGTGTTTGATGCTACTGTTTTATTTATTCGAAATTTGTTTTATTTCGAAGTTCCCCCTGTAAAATATGCTTCACGTACACCATGAAGCATAAAATAAGTGCATTAACCATGCCTAAGTTTCATGCTTGATTGTTAACTGTTAAACATACTTGATACTATTTAATTATTATGCATGCTTGATTCTACTTAATTTTAACTTTAGGCATGCTAGATACCGCTTATTTTATGCTTCATGGTGTACGTGAAGCATATTTTACAGGGGGAACTTTGAAATAAAACAAATTTCGAATAAATAAAACAGTAGCATCAAACACGTTTAACAGATAACAGTTAAGTAGCATCAGACATGAACAACAATTATGTAATATTAAGCTCCTAAAAGTCGACAATTAAGTAGCATCTAGCCTATTTAAAGGTCAACAATCACGCATGAAGTGGTGTGGTATACCGTGAAGCATATTTTACAAGGGAACATTACAGCGGAACTGTGAAATAAAAAAAAAATGGGACGATTAAAGGAAATGATAATTTAACCATTGCTTATGATAATTATAGTTATAAAGAAAAGTAATATTTTCTGTTGCAATGCGACTTGTCTTGACTTCATGAGAAAACACAGAGCCAGAAACAGCACGAGAACATTATTACAATTGCTAGCATTTCCAAGTATCAAGACAACCTATTCATGAACATCTGCATGTAAATAAGACGTCGAAAAATATACGGAAGATAAGATAAGGCACAGTACCACTTAGATATGAACTGTTATTGATATTCTCCCTTACCCACAGCTCATCCAACTCATACACGTGCACACTAGCCACCCGCTTTCCTTGTACGCATAAAAAAAAATCCTTTCGAAACACGCAGAAAGAACGATAGTATTCCATTTGCTTGGTCTATCGTTGCTCATTTTTCTACCCTTTCACGGGTCGATGGTGGCTGGTAACGCCCTTTAGACTCGTCTTACAGATATGCCACTTTCTTCACCGTTTCGTGCCTTGCGTGCACCACGGCAATAAACGGAATTCTCACTCATGATCCTCTCCTTCTTTCTGCTAGATGAAGGCACAGATAATTCTCTTTTCTTCGCTATTCAATCGCTTTGTGAAAAATAAATCAAAAACTATCTATTTTGTTATCTCTTTCTATAACACACACACACTCTAATTTTCTATCTGTCTGTTTTTGTATTCTCTCTCTCTCTCTCTTTCTCTCTCTCTCTCTCTCTGATACCTGAATTACGAGAGTTGTTCACATGAACCTTTCTTCTGAGGTTTGATTGCACATCAGATTTCCGATCTGCTATAACTGATATGACCTTTGATGCCAAAAAATATTCTAACCACAACTACAATTACTTAAACAGTAGTTTTACTGTTTAAGTAATTGTAGAAATGGAAACACAAGAGGTTTCGGTAATAGAGTGAGAAATATTCAATACTCAACCTTAATCCAGCTTGGTCCGATCCTCTCCAAGTCCATATATATGGGGTTATGGAATCTCTAAGTGAATGCTTTCTATGTATAGCGGTTGAACAGTCCAGGCTGCTTTGCTTATAAGGTGCATACAGACAGTCTAACATTGAAGAAAAGAGAAATTTGAAAATATGAGAACAAATTACAGAAATTATTGATGAGTTTATTTCTATATTTTTATAATATTATAGCTAATGTAAGAGCATTGCTATATTGTTCCTCCGAAAAAACTTTCATGATCTGAATATGCGCCCTGAGCATGAAGATGTCATCAGTATATAAGCTCGCGTTATAAAATGACATTTTTGAGCGTGACAGAAGCATCGTCGATGAGAAAACTAACTATTCAGTTGTAGAGAGCTTGTTTTCAAAACTAGCCTCCGTAAATCTCGCTCCTTTGTTACTCAGTATATTCTATCCTGAGAACGGATGCCAAAAATAAAAAGCAATAAGTAGCAGCAACAAAGGTTTCAGAGACTTTTAAAAAATCTGGCATTAAGTGAACAATATGACGCTGGTATTGACATTATTTCGGACTGAAAAAGCATGTTATGCCATTCTATAGGATGCAATTGTTAATATTTTATGATTTCTGAACATGTCAGTATTCTATAGAAAACTACCCACCCACTATGATGCGTAACAAGGCATGAATTTATTTACGTGTAGTCTGAAGTAAGAAGATAAAACTACAAAGCGAAATATCCATCCTAATTTTCAGACGTCCCGGTTACTGTGTCACTTCATCTTTAAAAATTAACTCTTTCCTCTCTCTCTCTCTCTCTCTCTGTGTGTGTGTGTGTGTGTGTGTGTGTGTGTGTGTGTGTGTGTGTGTGTGTGTGTGTGTGTGTGTGTGTGTGTGTGAGAGAGAGAGAGAGAGAGAGAGAGAGAGAGAGAGAGAGAGAGAGAGAGAGAGAGAGAGAGAGAGAGAGAGTGATAGACATAAACGTAACATTCATCCTACATTGACAGAGAAGATCTTATATGCAATTTCTTTTGTTTCAACGTATGTGTGTGTGAAAAGGTTGTGAAACCTGATTTTTTAAATAACTGTTATACCTTTTAAAATGAAAGTAATCAATCATTTACATAATGATCTGGGCCAAAATAATGCAACAGGATTAACCTTTCAAAGTGGTGAGAGTATCCACTCTCCAACCAACAGGCTGCAGATTCGATTCCAGCCCCACTTGCATGGATACTAGTGATTGCGTTAGATGGTAGATGAATTTTACGACCCAATGTGGGACTTCCGCTCCATTTATTGGAGATGATTTGAAGTGGCTTGATGAAGTTCTATGTCTGGTCTCTAGAGCAAGATTTCTGGACTGTGTAAAAATAAATAAAATAAAATAAATTTTTATCTCGCCATCTTTATCTTTATCTAGGTACTTACGAGAGACATTTAAAAACTATTAAAAAGAAAGAACGGCTATGTACATCAATTTCTGATTTCAATTAAAATATATGAGTCTTTTAAAGCTTTAGAAGGTCCATCTATTTAATAGGCTTTAAATAATATTGCATTACTTGTAATACAGAAAATATTTTAGTGGAAAAGTGTCTAGGAGGCAATTGTTCCTATTCGGATTCAATAACTGAAAAAGAAATATTTTCAGATATGTGTGAAAATATATAATAACCTCCCAATGGACTCCCCGATATTTAGTGAAGATCTTTGAATTCTAAACACATTAATTATTCTCTCTTTCTTTTTATCTCTCTCGTCAAGCACTCGTCTGTTATTCCTTCGAAGAGAGCTGTTAAAACTTTTTTGAATTTTTCTAATTCGAGTTTTTCCATCCCACTTTCAATTTTAATGTGACTCTTAGTGTGTCATGCCTTTAAATAATTCCATCCATCACATCACCGCTGGTACAGAACGATGGAGATGATTTATGGAAGCAGATCTTCCAGATGTGTTCTATCATGACTAATGGAGGAATTCTAAATGGGATTTCATTCGATACTTGATCATTTAATATTTCTTGTTGACCTGCTGGCCTCTCGAGGTTACATAATGGAAAATGATTTAGTCCAATAATATTTTTTTCTCTGTTTTAAAAAATCTACTTCGGCTATAGATTAATGTTTTTTTTTTTTTTTTAGTTTTTCAGGATATTGTAGTTTTTCATTTTTTTTTAAACTTCCAAAGCGGGTTATGGAACCTCTATAAATTTTTCAAAACTTCTTGAACTCAATCATTATTTATGTTTTTAAAAGAGATGATTTTAAACCTCCTCAGATTAATTTCAGTTATGAATAGAACATGAAAAATAAAAAGTTCAAAAGACAGTCTTCTCCGATTTTTTCCTCAGTCAGTACAGAAATCAGATAATTAAAAATTTCATCCGTTTTAATTTAAGGAGCATTGAATCTCCGATTAATCTGCGTAGTCATGCAGTTTTTCAAAAGTAAATCCTATTGTTTTAGCTTTGTTCCAATCATTATAAATAAATCACTTTTAAAAAGTATAGCAGTTATTAAAAAGCCATTTATAAATATATTTAGCATAGAAATTGTCAAAACGTTTTGGTTGTTTGATTATTGTATGACTATTGAGAATATACGAAATTCTCTGTAGTTCATCCTTTGGACAATCGATGCTCTTTAGTTGGAATCCTTTAGAACCACCTGTCCAACACGCGAGGAACCTATATAAGTGAACTTCAAATTATTATTATTATTATTATTATTATTATTATTAAGAGAGAGAGAGGCCTCCAGGGAGTCACGGACTGATCGACGGAGGACATGCTGTTGGCACCAGCTGTCATACCTGTTCTTGAATTTCTATTTGCACACACACACACACCACACACACACACACACACACACACACACACACACACACACACACACACACACACACACACACACACACACACACACACACACACACACACACACACACACACACAACAGCCAAAGGCAAACTGTTCCAATCACGCACCACTCCATGAGAGAAAAATCTAGCCCTCATCCCTTCTTGATAGCATTCATTCTCAACTTGGATACCCTAGGGTTCTTTTCACACCCTCCATAAAATGAAAACTTCCATCTATTGAAATTCTGCGTGATCCTTTCAGAAGTTTGTAAGAGTTTCAATCATATCACCCCACTTTCTCCTGTTTCCCCCCACCCCCCCCCCCCCCCACCCCCCCCCCCCCCCACCCCCCCCCCCCCCCACCCCCCCCCCCCCCCACCCCCCCCCCCCCCCACCCCCCCCCCCCCCCACCCCCCCCCCCCCCCACCCCCCCCCCCCCCCACCCCCCCCCCCCCCCACCCCCCCCCCCCCCCACCCCCCCCCCCCCCCACCCCCCCCCCCCCCCACCCCCCCCCCCCCCCACCCCCCCCCCCCCCCACCCCCCCCCCCCCCCACCCCCCCCCCCCCCCACCCCCCCCCCCCCCCACCCCCCCCCCCCCCCACCCCCCCCCCCCCCCACCCCCCCCCCCCCCCACCCCCCCCCCCCCCCACCCCCCCCCCCCCCCACCCCCCCCCCCCCCCACCCCCCCCCCCCCCCACCCCCCCCCCCCCCCACCCCCCCCCCCCCCCACCCCCCCCCCCCCCCACCCCCCCCCCCCCCCACCCCCCCCCCCCCCCACCCCCCCCCCCCCCCACCCCCCCCCCCCATATAAGGACTTTTAAGGGTGTGTTAATGCGAAATAATAAATGCAAAATAATCAATGTCAAGTAAGTCAAGTTTTTTTTCGAAGAATGGTTTCAAGGACTTGCCACTCTTAACGATCTATCAAAGAAGTCTTTTTTTTTCTTTCTTTTCGGTATCATTTTAACTCAATCATTATTTTATTCTTCTTTTTTAGAAACACAATATTCGTTTCTTCGTTCACTCTTTTATAGATTGTACTATTTTAGAACATATTGAAGCCTAATGTTCGACTTTAGAGGTCAACAAATACTTGAACTCAACACTAAGCGATCACATTCACATCTGGTGTCTTATCAGCACTTGAAAGAAGTAATAACCCCATTAAGGCTCAATAATCTCTCTTTCGTGACAAGCATGGTTGAATCATTCCACTGATAGGTTTGGCTCCTATGCTTCGTGTAATATCACCATTGGTTACAATATGGCGTCTTGAAGTTAGCCGACATTGGTAATGATATCCCTCCGTATTGATAAGTAGATGTTTCATGAATTGACTACCAGGTGGCGCTTTATTGGATTTTTTTTCGTGTTTTTTTAAAAATGCTGATATTTGACTTTCGTTAATAAGTGAAGTGCTATTTTAATTCCTTTAATTTTTTTTCCTATCTTGATTTGTAGCGTAGAATCGTTGGTAAAGTTAAAAGATTAAATCAGTAGTTCACCGGTTGCTATTTTAGGAAGTCAGAAAATGTGAAACATTCGTTCCCTTTTACAGATGTTTAATGGTTGGGCAAACGTCGCCACAGAACTTCACTGAGGGATTAAAAGAGCGTTAAGAGAGACCACCGTAGTCGATTTATTTTAAGGGACATCCTGCAGCTGCCAGTCAAACGACCAATAAATCAAACGTGCTGAATTAGAAAGCCATGCAATTGGAGCTTAGTACAACAGTTTATTAGGAGCGAGGTGTTTGGACATCCGATAACAGACAAGTACTGTCAAAGGGCAGCTGTAACACACGCACATACATAAAGAACTCTTCTACACGCCAATAAAATATGCGCATTCTTCTATTGAAATCATTTTAAAATAGCAACTGCATTATTGCAATTCAAAGTGCTGACGTAGATGAATCCATTGTAGCTGAGGTACTTGTGGTCATTGTTGCGTCGGCAACAATGAATCACTGTTCATTTTTGAACTTCATTTAAAACAAAATGTAGTACAATTATAAACCTCTACTTATTAAATTGTTATCTGTCAAAGAATGGTTTGCTTGTAATTATTATATGTTCGTCAGTACCTTCAGGCGACTATCGAATGTTACGGGGTCTAAACTACTAATTATCTCTTAATTTAACGTTAGGACATTTATCATGATTCGGTAAGTATATTAATAAATGCTATCGTTTGTTTAGAATGCTGAACCGTCGCCTTGAGTGCTGAAAAACCATAAGAGACCGAATAATTTTGATATTCTCTCTCTCTCTCTCTCTCTCTCTCTTTCTCTGTTATTAAACACATAGCGCAATGAACTATGGGAATTCACGGGTATAGAATGCATCGATCACAATGATTATTATCATTGTGATCTATACATTCTATTAAGTGGTGATCACTTAATAGCATTCTTCACTATTGGAACAATCACTTAATTTCGAATAAATTAATAACCTTCTCTAGTGATCATACTGTTGATCAATAGAGAGAGTTTATTCCTCCACCTCCAAATGAAATCATAGTCTTAAAAAAGTCTTGACACAAGCATATCGATGTTTACTGAATCAGCATTCAAAAAGTGAAGTTTTTCTTATGTTTCAAGAATTAAAAGCCTACCCTTTGCCCTTCCCAACTTCTCAGAAAAAAACCTCAGTCAGTTCAACGATGTCTTTTGGTTGGAAAGCTTGGTTCGAATCGGGTCTAGAACGCGAAGAATCCTCACAATAAATTTTTAACTTAAGGTGCGTTAGCCGGCCTCGTGCTGTAGAAGGGTTCCCCCTTGGAAACTCAGGTTTTCATCTATCAAAATAAACACATTTTCCAGAAGAGTATACGCCTTAGTTACTTTAGCCGTAATTTAAAAGAATTCAACCCAAACAACTCCATAAACAGGTTAAAATCGTGTACTTTGCTTAATCACATTAATTTCTGTGATTATTTTATTCTCTTATTATAGCTTTTTCATTTCTGCTTTCCAACTAAGCTATATCTACTTATGAGGTCCCTGATCATCTCACTTTCCATCTATAATTCATCCTTCCTCTTCAAAATTTATTCATGTTCCTCCTATTCTTTTATTTTGGGCTACTTCTATCCTGTTCAACGCTCTTCCACCATTAGCCAACAAACTACAATCTGCAGCCCATTTAAAACAAATATTCTGTTTTTACCTTTGAACGGACACATTAGTTCGAACTTAGAACTAATTTCGAGCTGCAATGGAAAAATTGGTATTATAGTTATGATTTCATATGGATAGACTTATTCTGTAGAGTCTGCGTAGCTCAGTCCGTATAGACGAAGCCCTTCGGTTGGAAAGACCTGGGTTCGATTCCGGTCCATGAGGAACTTTTATCTGGTCTCTTTCGACTGAAGGTGAGTTAGCCGGCCCTCATACGGTGGTAAGGGGGATTCCCCCGTAACTCGGGTTTTTCGTCTCCCAGAACAGGCAAACCGGATTACAGTAATGAATACTTATTACAATGTGTGGATTCTGTATTCGTTCATACAAAAACAATTAAATGAACTGTGTGACAAGTAGGAGACAGTCCTTCTTTTAGTAATCATAATAGCTGATGGTATGGATTCTACTTGAGGTCAAAAGTGTTCCACAGGAATGCGGATCTACGCAGACGTGTTCACATTCCGTAATTGACTCATATTGTACTTCTAGATGCCTGTCGTAAATAACATGTTCTATACCACCCGACAACTCTTCATTTTAAGTGGATATCCATTGAATTCCATCTCTGTTGAGGTGTACTTAATCAACAAGCCCCACACTATACATTTAACCATTTTGGCAAAGTCATCCTCGTACTTCTGGAAGTAATCTCGAAGAATCAGTGCTTCATGACATCCTCATTATCTTTCTGGAAATAACCGCTTCCCATTGCTTCAACTATGAGCAGAACTGGATGCACTCGATAAGCAATAACGTTTAAGTGTGCTGTGGTATTCAAACGTCGCTATACCGATATCATCTTGCACGTCCTTTCATTTATCGACGACCGTCTTCGGTTGTCTGCAAATCTAATACGCACTTTTTCTCACTTTTCTTTCTTATCTGAAACTCCTTGCACTAACAAATGGCCACAACTTTGAGTATCAACTTTTAACTTCAATAATTCGAATTCTAATCTCATTACAATTTAAGATAATAATCCCATTACAATTGTAAATTGTAATGGGAATATATCTCTCCTCCTCACCCTCAGAATCAAAAAAAAAAAAACTCTTTCAGTTGAGGCATAACGTTATCTCTGAACAGCAACATCCCCCGTCTCTTTAACTGCTTCATTGTGTTTTCTCCAAATATTTCGATGGTTACTGTTAATCAGAATTTGCATCGGTAATTGTCCTACTCTTTTCTAAAGCTTCTGAAACACATGCAGCAGCTATTCGACACTCCGCATCATCATCTTCAAACTCGCTGAATAAATATCTCATCTTCTTCATTTTCTTCCTTCCTTCTTTTCTGTCTTTTGGTTTTCTTCCCTTAAAGTGGTTCCTAAAGAGAACAAGGCACACATCTTCAAATCCAGTGCCAACAAATTCCTTCTTTCTCATTGCTTGCCTGTTAATACAATAACGTGCGTGATTCTTTCGACCTTTTTTGACTCCTAAAGTGTACAATGTTTGTGATTCTGCCCACTGTACCTCTAAGTTTCCTATTTATAGCTAACAGATGTAGAATTTGAGCGAGTATAACTTTGTTATTTAACCTACCCATGACAAACTTCAGCACAATGCACCTTCCTGTATACGCCTGTCTACTTTATACACACCTGTTGTATTTAGATGTCATTTGGCAGACTGCAACCCGTCTATCAGAGCACCCGATTCCTGTAAAAAGTGTTCTTTAGTCTCTCGCACGAACAAACTGTTGCTTGCCACAGGATTGGGATTTATTTGATTATTATACTTAGGCATACAGACACCGGTGTGCGAATATCGAATATGCGAATACCGGAGGTAGTCTCCGTAAAATCTGCACCTATATATCATCGCGAATGATCATATTGCTCAGGCACTTAGGCCGTGCCCTTGGTCTCATTATAGCTTTAAGGTAAAACGCAAATACAGCTACACGCAAACACGTATCATTAGCCCTCGGATCTGCCTGATGGCTTCATACAGGGTGTTCGGGATAAATTTGACATATTTATAATTAATTATATTTTTCCGTAAGTTACATGTATTAACACACACTTCTCTTCATTTAAAAGTTTGGACCCTTCTTCATTCATATACAAGATGTCAGAAAGGATGGATAGCTGGAACCCACCTGAATCATGGAAGAGAATAACTTGTATCATGATGATTCGTGCCCGCCATCAAAATAAGGATATTACGACTGCTGCCCAATGCTCCCTGAATACAATAAAAACAATCAGGCATGAACTAGAGACTTGCAATGGTGACTACGAGGATGTAGCAAGAAGAAAGATCCCTAGCAGACGATCTGATTGCGTTCGTACAGCAGAATTCCTCGCAAATCTGCAGGAACAGGTGTTGAAGAACCCTGGCATTGGAATTCGGGCTTTGTTCGTGGAGTTGCTAACTGTAGTCAAGCCCTGGATAACAAGGGTAGCCAATGGTAGGCCGTATGTATGGCAGCAGGATTCGGCCCCTTGCCACACCTCTGGGAAAAGTCAAAAATGGTTGTCTGAAAATTTCTACGACTTCACCAGTCCAAATGTTTGGCCTCCAAACTCCCCAGACCTTAACCCCATGGATTATTTTGTATGGGGCGCAGTTGAAAAAGACACCAATCGCACTTCCAGTAATACAAAAGCCCAGTTAATGGATAAAATTAAAACAGTTTTTGCGGCCCTTCCCAGGGAGACTGTAGCATCAGCTTGTTCGAGGTTCCGAAGCAGAATTGAAGCTGTGATCGATGCTAATGGTGGTTATTTTGAGTAAATCTTGTTGATAGTATTGTAATTAACTCTGCCTGTAATGTTTTTTTGTCAATTCATTAAATTTAATAGATACAAAGAAGATTTTCTTTTTCCTTACGAAACTGTCAAATTTATCCCGAACACCCTGTATAGTCTAGAATAAAAGCTTATTAGTGAGTCATCATCCATCCGTGGAATCATGGATTAATGAGGATGGATCTCTGATGGACTGAGCACTCAGCACGTGTATCTCTTGAATTATGAGTTCATCATTAGCATCTTTGCACAGATTTAGACCAATGACCTATTTTTATCTCATTCCATCTTTTCCTTGGTAGTTCCTGACTTCTGTATCCTCCAACTGGGTGGCATTGTAGTTTGTTTTTAGTTCTTTACGTACTTCTGTTTTTGTTTTTTTTTTGTTTATTTTTGTCCCAGAGAGTACAGACTGCTGTCCTCGCAGGAATTTCATTTCTCCAGTTCTATTCCTTTTTTTTTATTGCAGTTTTATGGTCCATAATTCACTTCTGAACATCTTGCCAAAACTTTGTAAAATCTCTGTATGCTTTTGAACTTGGTTAGATTTGACAATATTATTGACCATTGATATCAATGTCAGCTTCTTTTCTATGTGATACAGCACATCCAAGGTATTTGAAGCAGTTAATTTGTTTTAAAATTTCATTTTCAATCACGATTTTACTTCCAACTGGAAACGGTCTTTTAAAAGCCTTTTTTAAGAATTTACAGTTGAACCCTTAAAAATATGAAATGCTAGCATTCATAGTTGAATTAAAAACGATGAAGTCTTAGCATTTAATAATTTGTTTGGCCTTTAAAAGTTCACTCAAGATAACTGGAAAACCGATATGCAAAAATATAAAACTATGAAGTTTAACTGATTAGTTTGTTACTATAAGGAAATCAAAGGAGACATAAAATGCTTTTTCTTCCTTTACTGCCGAATTCCAAGTGCAGATGGTCTTAAATATCTAAACAACAAAAAACGTTCAGGACAGCCATTCTGCTTAAGGACGTACACTCAACATACTCTTTGGTCAATGATTTATTGCTTTCTGTTTATTGTTCTTTTAAGTCATCATTCGTGTGCCTGAAGAGAGAGAAGACAAATGAGCGAGTTGTGGGATTTCCAGGGAGAAAAAAGTACGAGAGCCAAGGCAAGCAATAGAATGTCTCTAGCCAAACAGAAGGGCTTGGAGTGAGCTCGTAATCACTTTCAAATATTATTCTGCGCATTAGCGGATGAGATGGTAGGTCAATGAGGTGGAACTTCATTACATTGCAGTTTCTCAAGGAATTCATTAAAAAAGAAGATATTTTGCCTTGTTTTAGATTGGAATGCCGACGATTCTTTGCGTTTCAATTCGATGAATCAAAACCAAACTGAATCAAGAATAGGTTTAAGATATCTTCGTATGAAGAAAGTAAAATTCTTAACGAAATCAATACAGAGAGACAAAAATAGAGAGAGAGAGAGAGAGAAACAAATTGAGAAAAACATTGCTGTATTTTGAAAGTATTTTATCCCAACTTCGAAAACTTTTTTGCTGAATTTTACAGTTGGTTCTTCGATTATCTTCTTAACATTACCAAACTTCAGAATCCCTTTCTTCGAGTACATCTTACCATATATTCGCGTCAAATGATAAATCCACTTTACATATCTTCAAAAAAGTATTTTCCCAACAAATATATGAAGACATATTCACGCTTTTCAGTTATAATAAAAACTTTTATTAATTGAAATATACCGATATGTCTTCATTTAGTAACATTGCTGAATAACTTTATAAAATCAAACATTTAATTAGTTAAACATGTCATCAATATATGAGTACGCCTGCAATGCAAAACTTTATTAAATGAAGTATACACTAATCTATCTTTTGCGCTTCTACAGTACAAAGATTAAGGAGTTGTCATAGACAACTCCTTCATCTATGACTTTCTATGACTAAGGAGTTGTCATAGAAAGGAGGGGGGGTAGTCGTTCTCATACTGGGGGCGTAAAATTTTTCCCAATAATTTGGACTTGTTTCTCTCTCTCTCTCTTTCTCTCTGTGTCTCTCTCACACACACACACACACGCACACAAAGCAGCCAGAGAACAAACCAGGTGTGATGTATATAGATGTCTCACTGCCATAGCTACCTTGGTGTAACCTTAGTGTCATAACTATAATTTTATTTTAACATAATATGGAAAGCATGCTCTACAGACCTAACATGGAATTTTTATAAGTCACTTAAGATCCCTCTGATAAGCGATGAAATTCATCTCCCGCCTAAAGGCAGTCACAAGTATCCATTCCCACGGCTGGATTCGAACCTACAGTTTGTTAAAATGGGGGGCGGGGGAACACAGTGTGGGTCCAAAAGTAGGGTCTCGAATGTTCTTATAAAGTTCTCGTGTAATCTCAAGTTTCTTCTTAGAGCATGGGCTATGTGAAATAGAAAACAGAAAAAAGGGGGGACAGAGGGAGAGAAACAAAGATTCAGACTAACTTAAGAACATGCCGAGTGACTGTGTCCTTACATGAAAATCCAACCCTCGGTAATTTCCTTGGAGACGTTTCTTCGATCACAGTACATTACTGGTAGCTGTGTGTGTGTGTGTATGTGTGTGTTACAGGATTCCTTGGGAAACAATGTAAAACCTGCCACATACGATTGTCACCTGCAAGATCTACGAGTGTGGTATCACGCTACTTGTTAGAGCAGAGACATGCGCAAACATGATCGATGGAGGGAAAAGACAGAGAGAGAAAGAAAGAGAGAGAGAGCATGTGTGTGTGTGTGTGCGTGCGTGCGTGCTCGCCACTCTAGCGATGCGATAACTTCCCACATTCCGAAGAAATCGGAAATAGTCGACCTCTAAGAAAAGGTCGAGGACACAAAACATTCGTTATGTGGCACACCCGACTGATTTCCTAAATGAATAAATCATTAGTGAGATGCCCGAGTTGCACGCGACATAATAAAATATTCCAAAACCCATTAAATGTAGAAGTGGTGCATAAATTATATCCGACTTTCATATCTGTGTAGTGTCATGACTCTGAGGGTGTGATAGGTTCCGTGCAGCCTTGACAACCCCCTTCTTTACCCTTTCTCTAGACATTTCATGTCCCTTTAAAATTACCTTTTTAAACTTCCTTATCCTTTCCTATTCTTTGAAAATTCTCTCTCAGAATTCCTGTCCTTTTTAAGATGATTTTTTTATTACGAACTCTTTTAAAAGAGAATTTTATGAAGATGGACTTTCCTGTCAATCTAGTGTTGCATTTCACTCATTTAAAGAAATGTTTATCTTCCAAGTTGGTTTACTCTATGATTTACTTTTTATTCTATTTACTCTCTGATTGCTTTCATTTCAATGGAGGCTAAATTCTCAATTAGTTGTATTCGTTCAGGAGTCGTTTAGATGTACGGCAAGTTTCCAAACAATCATCAGGATTATTAATTATTATAAATACTATTGAACATAAATAATATTAATGATTATTAAATAATAGCTGGATTTAATTTCTTGTAGGAATGCAACTTATTAAAGTGCAAATTGTGCTCATCGTTCCCATAGTCAGTTTTTTATGAATTGTAGCAGTCTAATTTGTAATTAAAGAATAAAAGAGCCAAAAAGCTTCAATTCTGTATTACATTCTTATCACAAGGAAGGGTAATAAATATTCATTGCTAGTTCAGACCAAGTTAGCGATAAATATTTGCATTTTGAATTTTAAACGTTTAGAAAAAAAAAATTAATTGGAAGAATACGAGGCTTAGAGCTTTTAGATAAGTTCCCTATAATCCTTTTTTATAAAATCTATTTAACTATTATTTGTTTTTTAATTTTAAAAAGGATAAAATTATCCATTTGAGAAAAGGGTAAATTAAGAGTTTGTTATTTAGTTTTAGAAATAATTATTTGACCTTTATGAGAATACTCAGTGGAGTACAATTTATTTCATTAGAATACACTAAACTAAGTATAAGAAGCGACTTTGGACAATTGGTTTATTGTTGCGGAAGGAGAGATTTTTCTACCTCCACGTGCTGACACTAGTCAACTCACACTTAGAAAGTCCTTGTAAATTCTCCTCCACTTAAACGGAATTGTGACCTAGGAGTTTCCAACAAATATATACTACCATCCTTCAAATAATGACTTTGAAACAGTGCAGTGTTATATTGTTGTAGAGTTCATTGTTATTCATTTATTTCGTTAGTGCTTCAATCGAGACAGGAATGAAATAAAGCATACGTACTCTTCCGAGTCCGTGTCTTTTAAACAGTACAACCAAACAGCGTAGGGTTATTTCTTGAAACTTCTCTTGAAATCTCAACAGCATAAATAGCACTTATTTTTTTCTTGTGTGTCGCATGTGTCTGTCATTCAAATTCAATGTTATTTTATTTATTTTTATTGCCTGGATGTTTCTTTCTTCCAATATTACTTGAGTTTCGTTTCACATCTCAATAATGATCTTTGGAAATCTAACAGAATGATTGTAGCAACTGTTTCGATAAAAATTAAACCCGCGGTATTTGTTTATTACAAATAACACAAAGCTTAACGACAACGACAGTGTTCATTATAAGTTAGTACCACCACCTGCAGTGTACTCTTATTTAGATAAGCTAAAGATTGAAAAGAAAGAGGAAACCATATCAACAATGTATTAAACCAGCCACTAGTGGTTGTAATTTCGGTTGAAATCATGGTAAGAAGTTTGTCAAAGGCCAACGGTATAAGGAACAAAAGAAACAAAAAAGTTATTAATTTATACACTATGTGAGCATTTAGTCACATACACGTTCCTTTGAATTCGTGTTAATTTCAATTTCAGTGAATTCTTCATGTTTCACTGTTTTGCAGATCTCTAAATGGTACCCTGGTGGTTGGTGTCCTAATTATAAACCAACGTGTTTTAACATAAAATCGCATCTTCTTAATTTAATGCATATTTAATTCCACTGTAAATTCAAGAGTATCTGAAATCCCTTACAGCATAGTTTTCCTTTTTTTTATCTCCATTTTCGCTAACTTGCGTAATTAATTGGCTAGCAAATGAGAATCATTTTCTCTTTGAATAGCGCATCAGGTTGACGAGGGATGTTACAATTCACTTTAGTGTTGTCATTTAACACAAGTCTGCTGCTTGGCTCTTGTGACCAAGTAATGTTTTATTCAACGTCAAATCAAAAGCTAAAAAAATATTAACATACAAGAAACGGCTGCGAGCCTCGTGGCTGTTACTCACACACCCCGGAGATGGCTTGATTAGTGGATTCATTTGATGAATAAAGAGAAGATATGTTAATGAGCGCATGCTTGTAGATAAGCGGATAATTTATTAGTAATTATAAATTAATGTAAGTTCGTCTTCTGACACAATACTCTGTTTTTTTTAGAATATAAACTCTCTTCCCTAGGGATGTCAATTGCATGTACATCTAAAATTGACTTAATAAATGATTCTAATTTACTCCCTTTCAAATAAAAAATTCGACTCGTGAACGTCATTCTATAATTAATTCCAATTCAATCGAGAGTCGTATTACAACTAGTTAGAATAATGCAAGCAAAACAAGCAAAACTGTACTTGTAATATTGTATCTAAGTGATATCAATAGTTAAGTGTTAACTGGTATCTTAACACTTAACTGTCATTAGTTACCGGTTTAATTTTAACTGCTAATTGTTAAAAGTTGATACTTAATTTTATAGTTTACCTGCGAAAACTATTAACAGTTAACTTTATGGCTTGCTTTAAGTTCTATTAGTTACTTTAAATGCTGACATGTTAAATGTTAATACCTAATAGTAACTTTTTAGTTGACAGTTTACTTTAAATGTGAACTCTCTCTTAACCGTTAGCTGTTATAAGTTACTAATTATCTTTATTGTTTATAGCTTAATTTCTTACCAATATTTCTATAACACTTAATTTCTTTAGCACTTAACTGTTAATAGCTTACACTTAACTGAGAATTATTAACAGTTAACTTTCTAGTTGACAGTTTACTTTAAATGTGAACTGTTAACAGTAATTGTTGAGATAGTGACTCATAACAGTATCTCATAACAATTATAACATAACAATTACTGTTAACAGTTCACATTTAAAGTAGATTGTCAACTAGAAAGTTAACTGCTAATAACTCAATTCTCAATTAAGTGTAAGATATTAAACAGTTAAGTGTTAATAGTTAGAAATTAAACTATAAACAATAAAGATAACTGTAAATAGCTTACACTTAACTGAGAATTGAATTATTAACAGTTAACTTTCTAGTTGACAGTCCACTTTAAATGTGAACTGTTAACAGTAATTGTTATGAGGTACTGTTTTGAGTCACTAGTTATCTTTATTGCTTATAGTTTAGTTTCTAACTATTAACACTTAACTGTTAAGAGCTTACACTTAATCGAGAACTATTAGCAGTTAAATTTATAGTTTAAGTCCTGACAATTAACAGTTTCTAACACCACCTAATGACTCTGAGATCATCCACGCACACCCGGTTTCTAACAAATGAAAGCCCACACGTATTGACATACATGGAGTTCTATGTAGTCTTTGGCTGAAACACTTTTCTATAATTTAGATAAATATTTTCCAAGTGAAATTTTTTTTTTTTTTTCAAAATAAGTTTCGAGAAGCAAACACAGAAAACGTAATATATTTTATCTCTCTTATGTAATAGTCGCTTACATTTTTGCGAAATCTTTCCAGGAATCGAAGCAGACTTCAATTTCTTCTATTATTCGACTGTGCTGCCATCTATCCCTAACTTCGAAACAATTCAAAATTGAGTTTGAAGTGTTCGCAACTATTTCAACAACTTATCAAATGCCCTTGAGAAAGCCCGAAAATCCTTATTAGATTAATGGATGTTTTCCGATATCCTCCATTACTTTTACGATAAATTTTTCACTCAAACAGCAAAGAAATAATTCCTTGGAGCAGCGAACAACCGCTGGAGATTATTTTGAATTATTGATCGCTAACCATAAAGATTGTTTCGATGCTTTTTTCTGGACGTGAACGGAGTCAAACTTCTCCCGAATGACCGTCTCTTTATCTACGCCATCGTCATCAGCACGTACTCGAATCTTAGGCGGGAGGGCGTCAACGAAAATTCTCAATATCGGGTCTCTTCTCCCATGCAAAACTGCACGGCTATTTGGGGGGTGGGGGAAGGTGAAGAAACTAAAGAAAGGGGATGAGCCATATGTTTTAGACAACGGCAACACAGTGGTTTCTTGAGAATGAATGACAGGGAAGTGTTTCCTTAGTAATAAAAGATCCATAAGGCTCAACACTACCAAATACTATCGCTGTCGGCAACGGAGTGCTGTTTCATAGCTACGGCGAAAGAGAGCCGTTTAGCAAGGACGTTCATAGCGAGCACGCTATCGCTAGGAAGCGATTATTCGCACACGTTCTTCTACTGGCGTTCGTCTGTTTGTGTTCGTGTAAAATATGGTTTGGAAACACATCGGAAAATTTGAGTATGTCGTGGTAAATCACACGAAAACGTCAAATACTGGTGATGCCAAGTGGCCAGGAGGGTACAATAGGACCACGAGACTTCTACTAGCTTAAGCAGTTTTTCCTAGAAGACAAGGAATTTAAATGCATGCACGCGAGCCAATAAATCCTCCCTGTGATTTCGAGTTCGCACACACACCAACTGACATCTCCTTCGGAATTTTGCTTAAGAGGCCGTTTCCCATCCATCTATCCACTCCCTTCGGAATGGTTTGTTCTCCTTCCCCATCCACCCGCTGTTTGCCATAATTGTTTCTTTATGCTAATAGCATTTGTCGGAGAACGTACGCCAAGCTAGCTTGCGGTGACTAATGTAGTTACCCTAGAGTCTCGCGGCGTCACCCAGGCAACGGGAATAACTCGGTGAAATGCAGGACAGAAGGGGATGGGGGTTGTTAATTTGGTCAACGGAAAGGTCGAACTAAGCGGTGAGTCAACAAGATGTGGGAGGTACGGAGATGGAGTAGTGCAAGGGAAAAGAGAAATGAGAGATTGTGAGCATCACCAGCAGGTGGATGGGAGTGGCGTTCACAGTCTCTAACGTCCTCGAACAAGTGAACGGACAGTTCGACTTGTACGATCGAAGTTGGAAAGAGAGGACGAAATTGGGACGCTGCTGTGATTGATGGATTTGCCTTGCACTTAAGATTTCTTTTGATGACACCTTAACTTCACCACAGGCAGTTTCTCCGCCCCACACTTACTAATCCTATGAACACGAATTGCTTAACAGTTCATTGTCTTTAAGCCTTCCCTATACATTCATGTCGATAACATTGTTTTCAGCCTGTGAGATATTTAAAAAGAGATGGAAATTTGATGTACTAATGAAAGATTTTTTTTTCTTGTATTGCGATATCTTTCTTCGAAAATCCATGCAGTCACTAATTCTTTCTAAATTAATGCTTGGAAAAATCCTTGATGCATATTCCTAGAAGTAACTGCGTATTCTGAAGAAATGTTTCATCCTTTATGCATCATTACGTCATCCTACTTGCATCAACATTCTTAGAAAATCTTACAGAATTTCCTTCGAAAATCATTCTATTATTTTTTCCCTAATCCTTTCGTCTTTAGAGACACGTAGCAGTCTTTCTTAAATTCTAATTAATATTGGTCGTTTAAATATAAATTTAATGAAATGAGATTAGAAAAGAAAAGAAAAGAAAAGAAAAGAAAAGAAAAGAAAAGAAAAGAAAAGAAAAGAAAAGAAAAGAAAAGAAAGAAAAACTCACAGATCAATGAATGGAAATTACCCAATCCAGCAAGTTTAAAGACCTCCAGATAGTTTACCAGTCGTGTTATTATCATTTCTCATCATTGCCTCCCCTACTTTCCCAGTTTGTTCTGGATGTTATCCAAAGTCAAACTCCATCATTGTTTATATTAGCCTTAAAATAATAAATATAGTAATGGTTTTATTTATTATTTCTAAATGCACAAATCTTACTGTCTATCTCTTCTTTCACTGTTGTCTGTATTCTTTCTACTCCTTACAGCGTAACACTATTCTGAATGCGTTTATTTACCTAAAATTCTTAAGAAAAGAATTGCTTCGTTTGCTGCCTGTATAGCTTGTGGTGACAACAACGCTGGAGAGCAAAATAAGAGCGTTGTAGATTCTATTCTAGTCACCGAGTAGAGAATTTTTTGCCCTCATTTATTTTTCAGCTGGTTTCCCAGTTCGTTGGTTTTTGGCACATATAAGTTAAAGATTTTCCTCTCAGGGACTCGGAGTTTTGAATCTTAATAATACCAGTTATGGTTTAAGATCCGGCCTGGTTGGCCGAGTAATTAGCTATCGTTCTGCATCCCACAGGCGGTGGGTTCGAATCTCATGGATTTTTATGATTGTCCTACTCGTCCTACTCATTCTATGCGGAAAGGTCTCCTATGACTTCTCCTTACAGCAAACTTTACTTCAAAAAATCCACGGAGTCATGCATGTAACCACTCTGCGTATAATAAGACGACAAATGAGGGGAAAAAAAGTTTAAAACACGAAGTGATGGCAGTTCGCTCTCTTGCCCAAAATCTTCAAGTTGTCGACAGCCGTGTGCCCAGCTAGCTTGCATCAACATTCTTAGAAAATCTTACAGAATTTCCTTCGAAAATCATTCTATTATTTTTTCCCTAATCCTTTCGTCTTTAGAGACACGTAGCAGTCTTTCTTAAATTCTAATTAATATTGGTCGTTTAAATATAAATTTAATGAAATGAGATTAGAAAAGAAAAGAAAAGAAAAGAAAAGAAAGAAAGTATGATAAGTATGAGTGGGAAACATCTGCCGCTCACCTATTTCCAAAAGCTAATTAAAGCTAAAAACAGTAAAAGTAGGTAACCCATTCACAGGGTAAACCATTACCCTATCCTATCCTTCTCATCCGTCTCTTAGGACGGTTTGATCCCCCCCCCAATGATGAGCTTACGACCAATTAATGCAGCCGATTCGTCACTCCTCTACTGCACCCCTAAGGACAATATTCATGACTATAATCCGTGTGGGTTTACGGGGCCGGTTTGCCTGTTTTGGAGGACGAAAAACCCGAGTTTCTGGGTGAAGCCCCCCTACGTCCGTATGAGACTGGCTAACCTTTCATCGAAAGAGACTAGATAAAGGTTCCTCACGTCACTGACGGGAATCGAACCGAGGTCTTTCCGACCAAAGGGCTTCGTCTATATCGACTGAGGTACAGAGGCTCTTTATACAGAGCACTCACATGTATATGAAGGACTTCAAATAGTAACGCTGTTGATGGAGTATCTCCACACCCAAAACAAATCAATCAGTGAAATAAAAATTAAAACAGTGTTGAAATCTATGCCTATTCCTCATTTTCCAAATGGAGACCCGAGATGTGTCTCAATTTTGGAAATATCAAAAATTGGATGCTGCCCGATTTTTATTTAGAATTTAGGAAGGATGTTCCCCTACTTCGTTCGCTTCAATGGCTATTGAAGAGATCGGATTTGAACTTATAAAACATTCTGTCTAGAGTACAGTCTGATTTAAGATATTGTCTAAACTTAAATTATCTCAAAGGTATCCGTTTTGAAAGTGAACAGGTTCAAAGCAGAGGGTAAGAAAATGGTAACAACGGCTTGAAAATATTTGTTACTCGCATCGAAAATGTATTCAACGAGAAAGAGAGTATCCTGCGAAATAATGTACGAAAACAAAGTAGAAACGTCGTGCTGTTGTGTTTCTTTCACTGATGTATCTCTGTTGGGTGGAGACATGGAGACATTACTCCATTACCCTCATATCCCTCATATCTTTGAACGTTATTTAGAAATAAATAGAGAACTTCTAGAATTTCATTCCATAAACCTGTATCGACTTGGTATTGGCCCTTGGAACTTCGATTCATTGAAAAAAGCAACAACAAATCACTTAGAATGTTGCAAAGTAGAAAATAAAGCCAAACTAGAAATCAATTTACAGTTATTGTAAGTCTACGTTTTTATATTTTTTCTGGTGAATTCATCCGTCATTTTTCACAGCTGCGAAGAGTGACCTGATAAAAGTTGTTGAAGAGCTTACAGTTCATCTGATAATGTATTTGAATCTTATTCTCCCAAGGACATCAATGCAGAATTGACATATTTCGTGCTTTTCTAGACAAAAGAGCTTCTACATCATCAATAACGCAAGTACCTACTCTTGCTATTTTTTGCGTCATCCCTAATTCTAAGAAGAAGACGGTTTTGCTACTCTTTTCGAAATACTCATCATCTAAAGCAGCACATACGCAGTTAACGCTTAACTTATCTTTGGCAACGTTCCAGTGCCCAGAAGCCATCCATGGCAGAGTCCAAAGCCAGTCAGTTGGCAAACGCACAAGATTCCCCCCCCCCGCCCTCTAGGTCACTTGAATGTTGGATTCTTAGGACAGAAGGAGGAGATGACAGCATTTTCTTATGCAGATAGAATCGTAACTGAGAGAGAGCTAAAGATAAATCGCACAGATATTTCCGAAATATTCTATGCACTTTATAACATTTCTATATGATTCTAATATTTCTTTTTTAAGTGTGTTTACCCGTGCAACTAATCCTTTCTACGAATTACAGAATATGTTGTATCCCCATTTCCAGAATGTTAAGTGTAAATATATAAGTGCAACATCTTCCCAGTTTGAAGTAATGAAATTTAAAAAAAAAAGCTTACGTCATCATAGCATTATTTGTGTATAGCAATTTGCAGGGGCTAACCTGCCTGATTTAGTTTAGAAGCAAGATGAATGGAATACCTTTCCTACAAAACATCAATCCGATAATTTAGACATACTGAGTTCAATATTAAAATAGTTAACCCACATTACTCGAATGCTTCTGTCAGCTTCTTAAAAGGGCATTCATCTTCCTCTTGACACTACTTGATCAGTATTGCCAATTTAGCTCTTTTGGAGCTAGATCTAGCTCTTGTTTTTCTTCCCTAGCTCCAAAAATTTTAATCTAGCAGCTAGCTCCAAATCTAGCTTCTTCAGAACTAATTTCAGCTCTTTTTAGTTGTTTTCATAACTTACTGTTAAAGAAATTGTTTTGAAAGTTTTACAGATGTTCGCATTTGATTAGGAATTGTATTCTATTGTATTGTACGTTTGTTGCGAGCATCGTACACGTTTCAAATGCATGATGACGTCATTCAGTCAACTGGCCCAACAGTCTGCCATTTTATCGCCTTATAGTTGATAGCACCGC
Organism: Typopeltis vanoorti; assembly: GCF_054136105.1. Taxonomy (NCBI): domain Eukaryota; kingdom Metazoa; phylum Arthropoda; class Arachnida; order Uropygi; family Thelyphonidae; genus Typopeltis; species Typopeltis vanoorti. Next base: position 54,603,021 of record NC_143565.1, read on the forward strand.
TACAAGTCAGTCTTTGCACAGCGTTCTGGTTGGTAGTTGCGATAGCGAGTGGGAAGTTTTCAAAGACTGATCGTAATTCGTTGCAGTAAAGAGTTGTCTACACCTCTTCAAAAATGAGTAAAGAGAAAAATTAAACTTACAAGCAAAAATTTAGGAGGGAGTGGTTGCAAATGGAAATGTTTAGTAAATGGTTGGGTGAAGTTCCTGGTGACGCTACAAAAGGTCTCTGTAAGTTTTGCAGATGTGATATAGCTGCTAAATATTGTCAGCTTGTAAAATATAGCGAAACTAAGAAATATCTTCCTGCAGTTTCATTTAAGTCTGTTCCTATTACAAATATGCTTGTGAAAAAGTCTGATGAGACCGCGAACTTTGAAGGTAGGTTAGCATTATTTCTTTGTTGTCACTCATCATTCAACAGTGGCGATCATCTAGTAGATCTTTGCAAAAATATCATCCAAGACAGTCAAATTATGCCAAAGGTAAAAATGCACCGAACTAAGTGCTCTGCAGTTGTAAATAATATTCTAAGTGTGCATTTTGAAGAAGATTTAATTGCGGACAATGGAGATGAAAATTTCAACTTGCTAATAGACGAATCGAATGATATCACAGTGAATAAGATTTTAGGAATGGCCATCATTTATTATCGCAATAAATGCATCAAAATTATGCATACATTTCTGAGCATGGTCGTTCTAGAAAAGTGTGACGATAGAGGTATTGTGGCTGTACTGAAAAAAGTGCTCTTGACTAAGAAACTGGACATTAAAAATCTCGTTGCAATTGGTACAGACAACGCCAGTGTTATGATTGGTGTCAATTATGGCATTTGTGTACAACTGAAGGCATATATTCTATCTTTAATTTTAATTAGATGTGTATGTCATTCATTACAACTGTCAATGTCTCACACTTGTGCAGAATCTCTCCCAAGAAAATTAGAATTTTTAGTTGCCGAAACGTATAAGTGGTTTCACATTCTTCTTCTTCAAGAAAAGCAGCATACAAAGAGCACTATCAATGAAAATGATGCTCCTCTGAAAATTGTAAGCAACTGTGCAACAAGGTGGTTCTCCATTGAATCTGCAGTAGACGGAATTCTCAGCCAGCGGTTGGAAAAATAAAAACTCACTTCCAAGTCGTGCGTGTGACTGAGAAATGTTACAAAGCTCAAATTTTGTGCGAGATGTACCAAGATGAAAAGAATCTGTTGTACCTTTTATTTTTTTCATCCTGTTCTAGTTCAAGTTCAGCAAGTTAACAAAATTTTCGAATCTAACAGTGCGGATACGATGAGATTATTTGAAGACCTTTCTCATTTGATTCGCTCTATTGCTAATATGTTAGTGCTACCATCATCCACAGTCGACCCTCCAGAGTCAGCGATTGATGACTATTTGGATCCCAATCCAAATCTTGGTTACAGATTTGAAAGAAAAATTTCAGAGTTGATGATACAAAAGAAAATAATGCGAAATGATGAGCGAAATCTTAGAAGTAGAGCAAGACAGTTTCTTCTTGGTCGCTTCAAACAGCTTAAGCAAAGGTTGCCTGAAAACTTGAATATTTTAAGAATGATGTCTTCTTTTTCTGTTGACAATATCCTAAAACATATAAAAGAACCTGCTACTCCGATCTTAGAAATAATGCTGAAAACAGAAAAAATGATGTTGCTGCTGCTGCTGAATACCAGTACAATATTATCCACTTAAATAAATGCACAAATATAGAAAATACTGAGCTATTCTGTACTGAAGTAAGTACGAAAATATAAAGATGCATCTGGAATGAATCCATTTAAAGAAATTGCTCAGTGTGCAATAAATTTATTAATGCTACCAAATTCTAATGCAGAAATTGAACGAATTTTTAGTTCCATGAATGTAATTAAAACTAAATTAAGAAACAAGATGGAATTGCCAATTCTGACAGCTATTTTGTAAGTCAAGTGTGGCCTCAGGCGTAACAACAAGTGCTGTACAGACTATCATTTACCAGCATCTATACTGAGCAATATTGAAACGATGGCCACATATAATGAAACTGAAAATCTAAGTGAAAACGTGGGTGAATTAAGCGCAGAAGACCACATGAAATATGTATTTTGCCACTTATATGCAAGTATCACTTCAACTTGAATAAAGTAAGTAACTTAAAAGTATCGGCTACTACTTTTAAAATTTTAGCTTCAAATTTTTATTTTTAACTAACTTTTAGCTCTTGTTAAGATTTAGCTGTTTTTAGTAATTTTCATTTGGCAACACTATACTTGATGCTTTGTTCCATCCATTTTCTCCCCTCAGGCTGATATCAGAGCTGAAAAACTTACCATGACACAATAGCAATCACTACGCATTTGTCATTCAAACATTGAACTCTAAGAATTACACTTTTTTTACAAATTCAAATAGATTTACATTTGCAGCTATGCAATTATAGTAGTGTATTTGAGACAAAAGCTGCTTATACTCTTGCTTGCGAACTCCATAAGGTTTCATTTGACCTGTAATTTAAAACGGCAGAGGGATATTATCAGCATTTAATGAGATTATATGCAAAACTGAGATTGAAAATAATATAGAAGTGAACATTTTCGACGAATCCTTCGATGTCTACATAAAGGCGTGCGTTTATTCCTTTCAATATCCTGAAGTTCGTTAAAGCAATAAGTATAACGAATATCCGATAGTCTCTCTAATCCCTAGAATTTTCCTTTTTACGTTTGTATAAAGCTCCCTCTGCTATTATCAGTTCACGATTCTGCAAGAGTGACATGTTTAGCTTACGTATCTCCTCGTTATTTCGTAAATAAATTTTCTGTTCTTTATTCCCGTCTTTTTTTTAAACTATCAATCTCCATATTACCAGTTGAAAAATACTTGCAGGATATTTTTATAACATATGTAATATTACTTTTTACTATCACCTGTATTGTTCTACATACTTGTTGCATCACTATGACGTCACATTTCCATTTGTACTACTTCTCTTCAGTGTTAATACTTATTCGAATTTCAGTTTCAAATATCACATTTCATTTATTCATAATTTTTAATTCTGTTTCTTTCGTTTTATTTAGTCTTTAAATAAATTCATTATTTCTAATGATTTGATTTCCTTTAAATTTTATAAGCTTTTCATATTTTGACAATTTCCTTTATCCCATATTAGGCTTGAAGTTAGGTTCATATTAAGTATCATTTCATACGCGTCACGATAATTTCGTTCTACCTGTTGAATGCCATTCGGTTGGTTTGAGTTGATCAGAATTACAGACGAAGCAACTAAAGGCAATAATGCCTGTCAAATAGATTTAAAGAACTCGGATATTCGGGAAATGGATCAAAACTTCCTTCTGTGGAGAACGCATTTTTAGTTGTAAAACACTCTCTTAATGGTTCTTTTCGTTTCTACCCGAGTTCGAATCTAGGTCTTTCTTAAATGAAGGGTAAATGTCTTGACATTCTTCTCAGGAAACGGACTTAGTACAGTGGTATTTGGGTAAAGATTATCAACCATAAAAGAACGTGATTGTTAGAGTAAATATTTGAGGAATTGCATTTAACTGAGTCTTTCAATTTTCCCTATTAAATTAGTTAACAAGAAGAAGGGCCTTTCGTGGTGATCTTATCGTAGCATGTAATTTGCGAAAATTTCTGTACGAATACTGTGTTGCTTCTGCAATATAGGTAGGTCAATGATTATTCAGTGCTGTATTAAAAGATGTACATTATCATACGCCTAAACTCTCTCTCTCTCTCTCTCTCTGTGCGTGTGTGCGTGTGTGTGCGTGTGTGCGTGTGTGTGCGTGCGTGCGTGTGCGTGTGTGTGTCCACTAATACTTTTGTGAAGAAAGTGAATATAAATGCTTCGTTTCCCCGCATATTCTTCTGTTCAAATCTCATTAAACGTTCTGCAAACTAAATAAATCATGAAAAGAAGGAAATAATTTTTAAAACCTTCAGCTCTATATTGTAAGCCACAGTAGTAAACAACTTATATTTCCCGAAGGTCATCGGTTTAAATTGAATTCTTACATGAACGTAACAAATCTGCCGAATATCCGCTAGATGTCTCTAGTAATATCCATTATATTCTAGGAGCCAAAATACAATTATAGAACGGAAAAAATACTAAACTAAACACAGTTAGTTCTTGCGCTTTTTTTTTTTTTTTTTGCTTTTCACTGTCGTTTTTAGTTGTGATGCTGACCAAGCTATTCCCACGTTGAACGCCATCTTTCCCAATTCCTGTTGGGAGTACACAGAGAGTCAGTGATTACACAAGGTCTCCCGGTACCAACTTTATTTTTGCTGTTCTTTCAACGATTTTTGCTGGAAACCCGTGCATTCTTTTCCCCCAAAGGAAAGAAAGATTTTTCGGACCGATGTACACAAAGAAGACCGGTTACAATAAAGTTAGGTAGCTTAGAAACCAGTAGAAGTATTTAATATTAAATTACTGCAGAATAACACGAGAAATTACCCTCCTATAGAGGGCTGGAAGAACGAAAAGAAATTTGTTAACACCACATATTCCCAAAATCAAATAAATATCGATCGCTGTGTTTACAAAACTGCTTTTATTTTTAGCACTGAGCAAAAACGTCCTTCGCCATAAATTAGTAATGCTAATACTTAGACTAGCATCATTTAATATAAGTGATACAGCAAATATTTTTAATTGATAATATTGATTAAATTAAAGTTAACTAGTACACTATTAGCGAAATGAAACAGCTACTACTAATGCTAATATTTATTCAGCCAGCATCACTTTTTTTTTTATGTTGAGCCCATACACGAGAGGTTGGTAGATCAATTTATAGTACATTAGTACCGTGTATGGGTTGGGAAAGAAGGTACTTGTTCACATGGAATTTGAATGACTGTATATTGTATTCCTTAGGAACATATCAAAGAGAAGACAATTCCGAGGGAGCTTATAGGGGGGCCCCACCCCATATGTGGGAGCAGTATTCGATGGTTGGGCGGATTTGTGATTTGCATAAGGTTAACAGCTGTTCGGGGTGAAGTAACGTCTTGAGCGAAAGAGAAATCCTAGTATTTTAGAAGCTAAGGATGCAACGGTTGTGATGTGTTTATGCCAGAAGAGGTTTGATGTCAGGGTAATTCCAAAAAGAGAAATCTCAAACTATCTGGAAATGTTGGTATTGTCAAAAATAATAGTGGGAGAAAATGGTTCTTTTTTATGAGAAATGAGACAATACTGGATTTTATTTGCATTGAAATTGACTAAATTATCTGAAAGCTATTGGAGGATGGCTTGGAGGTCTGAATTGAGGGCAGTGGTGGTTGCAATTCTGTAGGATGTGGTGTTGTGTAGAGTAAGGTTTATCAAAAGAAAGGGTGCAATGTGCTGTCGTCTGCAAAACTGTGTATTGGGTTGGAGGTAAGCTGAAGTAGGTCATTGATATATAGGAGGAAGAGGGTTGGTGAGAGGACAGAACCTTGACGAACCCCGGCATTAGTTGAATGGAGAGGATAAGGAGCCATCCACCACCACACATAATGTGTGTCCAGACAGAAAGCTGGCAATCCGACCACAGAGGTCTTGAGATAGACGAAACGATGGCAGCTTGCTTAGTAAGCCCTTGTACCAGACCAGGTCAAACGCCTTGGAGATATCAAGTCCAACCGCTTGTGATTCGCCAAACGTCTCCATGGAATTTGTCCAGAGGTGGGTGACATATGTGAGCAGATCTCCTGTTGATCGACAGCGACGGTATCCATACTGGCGGTCGTTTATTAGATGGGTAGCTTCAAAGTAGTGTAGGAGTTGGGAATTGGTGATTTTTTCCATTAGACAGGACTGAGGTGAGTGAGATAGGGCGGTATTGGCGGGGTGAAATTGGACGACAGCGACTTGTCTCCCTTCTTGGGAATGGGTTGAATGTAGGCCAATTTCCAGGCTGTGGGATAGATACCAGTCGAGTAAGACAGTATATATAAGCGACATAGGACAGGAGACAGTTCTGATGTGCAAACCTTTAGGACATTTGGAGGAGTGCCATCAGGGCCAGTAGACTTTTATGTGTCTAATTTGGATAGTATTTTACTGATCTCTTTCTGGCAAAAGGATATAGTGGGCATTGTACATTGGGCATCTGGAATGGTTGGGGGACATTTGCCATTGTCAATTATGAGTGAATTGGAAGCAAAGTGTGAGGCCAGGAGATTGACCATTTCTGTAGGTGATGATGCAATGAAGCCATCTTGGTAGGATAGAGGTGGGAATAGTGTTGGGCAGAAGTTACGACCGATTGCTTTGGCGAGAGACCAAAAGGCTCAGTTGCTATTTGGAGAGGCTGCTAATTTCCTGCTTTTTGCTCTTTCGAACTCTAATGTTTTTAGTTCTGCGAATTTTTACACAGGAGAAAAAAACGGCATCAATTTAACATTGCGAAGTTATTTTGCTGCAACGATTACGATTGAGAATTTAATACATTTCGTGCATCAATTTTCAATTTAGTATTTAAAAAGATAAGATAATTTACAATTAATGTACTAATTTAGCACTGAGAATTAAATAATCTGCTGCTCCAATTTCGCATTGTGACTAAATACATTGATGTACTAATTTCGCAACTTGTTGCAGCAAATGTAATACGTTTGTAGTGCTTAATTAGTTCAGAAAATGTAGTAAATTCGCTGTGTTAAATTGATGCCGTTTGTTGCTCGTATGTAAAAATTCGCAGAACTAAAATTTGTGTAGCAAATATAATAAACCAGCAACGTTAAATTGGTTCAAGTCGGCCTAGTAGTTAGCGTATCCGCTCTCCAGTCAAGAGGCTGCGGGTTCGAATGACTGGACTGGGTCACCATGGAGTTAGTAGATCCCTCCCGCCGCAATGGGAAATGCCTTTACGCTGTAGCAGCAAATGTAAAAAAGGTAGAAAACCGGATGAATATCATCAACATCAAATTGTTTCAAAATGTAATAAATTCACAATTTTAATTTGTGCACAAATTTATTACATTTGTCGAACCATTAAATTGGTTCGACAAATGTAATAAATTAGGAGTGATGAACTTGTTCAGAAAATATAATAAATTCACAGTGATAAATTGATGCAGCATATGTAATAAATGTTAGTGCAAAAAAAAAACGTTCGCATAAATGCAGAAAATGCATTTATGCGAACCTGGTGACGCAAATATAATAATTTTGCACTATTAAATGTAACGTATTAGCAATATAAACTCAGCAGATGTATTGATTTGTCATACCAGTAATTACTAAACAGTAAACGTTTATCATCATTGGTGATATCATAATGTAGCAAAAATAACAGAAATTAAATATAAATTTTGGAGTGTTTACATAAAATAATAAATTAAATTTTATTGACAAAAATTGAATACGACAACTGAAAGAATTACTAAAAGGCGTGCGCGAGGATGCATAAAACATCAGTGATCTCCTAAAGATCCCTCTCTCAGTCTCTCGATCCAAACATTCCCGACTCTTCTAGTTTTTAGAATGATTTTTATTCTTCGTTCTTTCATTTAATTCTTCCACCAAAATCCGTTGGCCTAATGTAATATGACAACTTCATTTCGCATCAATACACATCATGCATCTCTTAGATGTGTACTTCTATGTAGTTGCACGTCCTCTGCTAAAAAGGCAATGGACCAGTGACTAAATTTCATATCTAAGACAGCTTCTTCCTCTGTGTTATGTATATCTGTGACGGCTGGCATTAACTCATTACATCTTTGGTGTTTTATATAAAAAAATAAAAACAGAAAACGTTACTGATGTAAGCAGTCTGTGTGGTGGGAGAGAGTTCTTCCGGTTCTTATGTCGTGGCTAATGGTTCACATGAAGCATGGAAATTCAAATATTTGTGTCACACTTAATGCTACGAAACAAGCTTGATATGTAGGAAGGTTTAGTGTATGTTAAGGAAAGTACATGGAAACCATCTATCACTGTCATGATGCTTGCCACTAAAGACAACTAAAGCGAAGCGAGCACTTTACTCTAGTCCACTGTTCTTTGCTTACATCCTTCGTTCCAAAGTGCAAGCTTAGTGAATTTTACGGCCTAGTCAATGTTCCTCGATAGTATTAATGATGTAATAAAACTTTTTTTGTTGGAAGTTCTACAGCCTGAACAACTCGTTTGTCACTCCGACTATCCACAACATATTTGCTAAATCAGACACTTTTTTACGAGTCTAATTTTAAGAATGACTCGGAAACTAATCCTTGTTAGAATTAATGAATTCCTGTTGTTATTCTGAAATAGTATTTGAATGCAGACACGTCAGTAGTTCTCCGAACGAAACAGAAATAAATCCGTTACCATTATTTTAAAATTTAGAAATATGCTCATCATGGTTTATGTAGGGGCTGGGTTACCCCCAAAGAAATGATATCAAACGGATCACTTTAGAATGGAAAACATGCGAAAAATAAGTCCATCATCAATTGAAGGATTTTAGAAAACATATTCATTAGAAAAAGATTTTTTTTTTTTTTTGTGGATTTAACAAGTAAAAATACCGAAGGTTAAAAAGGGGAAACGATTAAAAAAAGTGATTATTTTACCTCTAAGAATGATAACACATTCCCTGAGTTATAAATCCAATTTCTAATTATGAGAAATTTCATTTAAAAATTGATATAATTTTAAATGTTTAAAAATTAATTTGTTTTATGAAAACCATTGATTTTTCAATTTACAGTTTTGAGAATTTTAATTTTTTTAAACAAAAATGAGATAATATATAATTTTAAACAAAATAAAAGTTTAAATAGATTGAGAAACAGTTTTTCTGGAAAATTGCATTTTAAGAATTTTAAAAAATTTTGTGGTATAATTTCCTGATTTGGTTATTTTATGAATTTAATATTTTTTTCTGAAACTCTACAGTGCCTATTCCAATTTTAAATATTAAAACTGTCAGGATTTAATTCGAAAATCACTAACATAATTTACAGTAAAACAACATGAAAATAGAAAGAAATTTAAGAAAACCTGAAGTTCTTACGATTGTTTTGAAAGAAACCATGACACTCATTGTATAATATTTTATCCGTAAGATGCCTCATTTTTTACAACCGCCTGCAACTATCAGAGCTCTAAGCGTAGTCCACGCATTACGTTTCACCTCACACGATATATGTAGCATGGCGTGACTGGCTTCCACTTGATGATATCTTATTACCTACACTAAGGCACAGTAGGGTCATTTAAAGTCTTCGCAACTAACTCTGTTTCCGAGATAGTTCTCTGATTGCACTGCAAAATTGATGCTGTGGTTTCAGTATCTTCCTGAAAAAAGTGTTCTATTCCTTTCTACACTAAATAAACATTTCTTTCCCACCTACCTAAAGCTAAGATAGAAACATATCTGGGAGAAGAGTTATTGAAAAATAGAGAATGGCATTAATTATATACATGCACATTGCAGGGTTGCTGTGCGTGAAGCTGCATATACAGGGGTAACTATATTCATTGTTTTCTTTTATAGCAATTCGAAGCACTCCTTACACAATAGCAATCAAAGGAATATATGAAACAAAACACTATAAGCAAATTCCATTTCGAAATAACCTAAATACCCTAATCTTCCTCTACAATAAGGAAAGTCCTAATGTTATGGAAAATCAAATCAAATCAATTCAGATTTGTATTCTAGGATTAATTCTCAAATATAGGAATATAAAGAAAACCTAAATCAGAATATTAAAAAAAAAAGCTGACTTAACGACTACTTGAGAGAAATATTCATGACGAAATGTGATATCGTATAATCAAATATTGCGTTACTGTTAGCGACATTTAGACCAACTAGCATCGAGTGCTTATTCATTCATTCATCACTACTAATCGATAAACCACGCACTGATTAATTTGTTAGTATTCTAGTAACTTCATCTAAATATTTCACACATCCTTTATTGGCGTACTTATCAAACATTGGAAGAATTTTTAGTGTTTATTAGAAAACGGATAATTTTCTAAAGGTAATATTACACTACCGTTACTACTGTTCTTCTTCCATTGTTATATGATGTACAATTAGCTTAAGGTAAAGTTCAAAGAGAATGCAGTATAATATTCTTTTCAAACTTGCTTTTAACCCAGGCTTCAAAAAACGAGAATTGAAATTTCGAAGAATACCAATCTTTTAAACAAGAAAGATATTTAAAAGATTAAAATTCTTCGAAATTTCAATTCTCGTTTTTTTTTTTCTCTTCCCATTTTAACCGAGGCGAAAAATATGCATTGCTATCATCCGATCAGTTAAGCGATTGCGTGTTTGGATGGTAATCTCCAGAGTACGATCAATCTATAACGAAAAATAATAAACAAACTTTGGGGGGGGACATTATATTAAGATCACTGAATCAAACGTTATTGACTGCTCCATATTTCGGGTGGTACATTGAGTAGCTCAAAAGAACAGTATTACTCAAACAGGATCCCTTTGCTTTTGCGTTCACGAACAACAATATTAAGGGTTTTTCAAAATGGATGACAGGAAGAATTATTTTAATCTCTAGTTTGTGTGAAAGTAGTTAACTAAAAGTCATTCTTAATTTGATAAAGATGAGGAAGATGAACTTTCTCATAAATATTACGATTATGAGAAAATAGTTTTGAAGCTATTGGAAAATATTTTAGAAATGGAAGAAAAAATACTGTAAATGGAATCAGAAATAATAAAGGCAACAGAAAAACGGATATTCTGAATGACCTCAAGTAATAATTTTGCGTCTACCTTACACCCCAGAGATCATAAAATCTTCAACACAACAGTGCTTTGTGTGGACAAGTGATTGAAAGAAACACAGAATCTGTTAGTGTGTTTCTTGAAAAATTGGATATTGTATCATTGGAAGAAAAATTTATGGAGATGACTGATTCAGAAACGGAGGTGTAGCTGGAATAAAGGAGGAGGATAAAAAGGGGTTCGTCAATGCTGGGGCTAAAGTGTGTTTGAATATTGACCTACAGCAGTTGTGTTCTATGATTAGGAGAAGTGGAGAAATGGTAGTGAGCAGTTCAGTGAACAGAGTCCATAAAAATGTGTCCATAAAAATATAAAATATATATATGTAGAAACTCTGCGTCTATAAAAAAAGCTATGGGATGCATTCCGTGAGATATATCTCTTATGTTAAGAGGATTACCCTCCTGGATGCAATTTTAAAGAGGTTTTGGGCACGCAACCAGAAATGTGAACCATAGAATATAACCATATTCTAAGATTGGGCGAATTTGTGATTTATAGTGTTAGGAATTGTTCAGGAGAAGCAGCGTTTGGGAAGAAAATGAATTCCCCCCGTTTTTGGAGAGAGGGGTGGCTATGGATTTGATGTGTCGGCGCCGGGTTCGAATGAAAAGAGAAATGAAGCGTACTGTTATGCCAGGGCGCTGTGGATAAAACCATAGAGCCCTGACATACCGGAATATCCCAGAATTTATTAAAAAATCTGATGAAAGGATGGTGATCTGACATTAACAGGCTTGCTTCTTCAATATCTGGAGACTATCAGTTAATTAGTGAGTCACCAGTATGGATTCAATGGCAGGCCTGACCCAATTACTCACCTTTGGATACAAACCGTGGAAAAGTAAAGAAAATCGAGGGATTGTTCTAAAACATTCGAGTCTGGCATTAAGGTCTTCTTACTAAAAGGGGAACAAAACTAAATGTGAGAATTACACAGGAATTTCCATATCCTGTGTTCTAGTAAGATTTATGCAAGTATACTTGAGAAACAGCTAAGCACAATTGCAGAAGGGAAACTGGGAGAAGAATAAGTTGGGTTCAGGCCAAATAGAAATCGTCAGGATCAAATTTTCTCTTTAATACAAATAATCTGGAAACTATGATAACGATCTTTATTCAGTTTTTGCACATGTAGAGATGCTTCGGTAAATAGAAACGCATCTTGCGAGTTCGTCTGAGAAGAAAAAAAAAGTAATTCTCGAATAAAATCTAAAAAACTTCGCACAAAATATTTTAATATAAATTACTATCAATGTATTAATTTCGAGAAGTTTTATTTATTTAAATGTTTCTGATTATAAAAAAATCTTAATGAAACTGCATTAATTAATTACAGCGTTAATTTAAGTTAATTAAATAGTTTACTTAAAATAAATTATTATAACAAACTAACATATTTTTTGAATTAAAAGTTTTAACAAATATGTCTTGAAAGAGAACTAGGAAATTTCATTGGGAAGAAATCATAAAAAAAGAAAGAAAAGAAAAGAAAAGAAAAGGAAAGGAAAGGAAAGGAAAGGAAATGATATCACAGTGGCGCAATCAAAGGAATGTCCCTCTTTCGCTCTATGGGAAGGAGTTAAAATTTCAACTCCTGGTAGCGATTTATGGAAAGTTATCTTCGTAGGTCTCAGTCTTAGATAATAATGTTTGTGCCTTCAAGAAACTCAGATATTTTCCTTTTGCATGACAAACAAATAAATAGTTTTGGCAAAAATATGTAACAAATAAAACCAATACACACACATCTCATGATCTTAGCTGTTTTCATTACCTCTAGAAAACCTGTTATAAAAGAATCGGATTTCAAGTCTTATGTTTGGTTGTCTTATTGTATAAAGAAGGAATTGTTGTTATTCCTGGGCTAAGTGGTTTTTGTGTGTGTGTGTGTGTGTGTGTGTGTGTGTTGTGTGTGTGTGTGTGTGTGTGTGTGTGTGTGTGTGTGTGTGTGTGTGTGTGTGTGTGTGTGTGTGTGTGTGTGTGTGTGTGTGTGTGTGCTTCCTTATATTACACTTAAAATACTAGCAAGGAAATGAACTTTGAAGCAGGTCAATGCCTTACAGTAAGATTTCATAGGTTTATCAGCATTCAGGTTTAGACAGCTAAATAGGAAGTGTTCTTATGATTGACGATAGATGGCGCACATCTCAATTATTTGATAATTTCAGAGATACATATTTCTCGATTTGCTTTTGCCAAGATTTATATAAAAACAAAAACTTCCTCCAGTTATTTTTAAACTACATTTGTTATCTAAAGTAGACAATACTATCGTTTCTCAACTATAATTGATCTGAAAAAATTATATCTGAAGCGTAGCTGTTGCTTAAAATGCAATGTCACAATCATCAGAGCAGAATTAATAACTTGGATCGGGCCACAGGAGAAGTACTGTAATGCAAATGACTTGGACTTTGTGTTCCACATGACACATAAAAAACAAGTAACGAGAAGTATACTCATATTTCGTTATCATTTTAGCTTTTCAGAAACACAGACTATCTTAAATGAGAAAATATTAAGCTTAATTTAACAACTAGATAATATCCGCAGTGATCTATCCGATATTAAACTAGTTTATCTGGCATTATCAAGTAAATAGTTGAATTATGCAATATCGAAATTGCATATTACAAAGTCCACACAGCGCAAAACAAGAACGCCCTCTCTCTCCAACTTGCAACGTCATCCTATAGATCTCCACTTATAACACGATCTCTTGTAAGTGCTTTTTTGTGAGCTGATATCTTAATAATGAAAGCCAAATACGTACTGAATTAAGCCATTCTCATGGTGACAAATAAAAGATTTAATTGTCACAGATCTTCGTTTTGCTTCATGAAAAGAATTTATATAAGTAGCGAACAAATCACCCCTGTATATAAGAAAGGAGATAAGTCTCAATGCTGCAACTGTAAGGGTATCTCACTGTTGACGACTGGCTACAAAGTGCTGTCTAACATCATGCTAATGCGCCTCACACCATACGCAGAAGAGTGCCTTGGTGACTACTTTGTGGCTTCAGGAGGAACCGTTCTACAATAGATCAACTCTTCACGCTGTGCCAAGTTTTTTAAAAGTGCTGGGAATATAACCGGGAAGTCCGTAATATTTTCATAGACTTTTCTAAAGTCTATGACTCAATTATACGCTCAAAAATGCGGCAGATGTTAGAAGAATTGGGAATTCCTCTAAAACTTCGAAAAATGGTGCAGGTGTGTGTGGCTGGCTCGAGAGCAAGAGTGAAAGTAGAAGGTGACCTGTCGGACCCGTTTCAATTCCAGACTGGCGTGAAGCAGGGTGATGGACTTTCTCCGATTCTCTTCAATTTAGGGCTGGAAAAAGTAATTAGAAGTACACAGCAAGTGGTAGGTGGAGTTGACTTGGGGATGCAAGTCAGGATTCTTGGCTACGCGGACGACCTGAGCGTCATGGCGCATCAACAGGACGACGCAGTGGCATTAGTTACTGTCATTGAGGAAGCTGCAGGAGACGTTGGCCTGAAGAAACGCCAAGAAGACGAAGTACCTTTTCATGAGTCGCCATGCTGCTCAAGATCTAGAGAGAGCTGCTCAGTTTGAGAGGGTGACGGAATTTAGGTACCTGGGGTCTATCGTGACTGAAGACAACAAAGTTGAAGCTGGTGTCCATAGCGGGTGAATGCCGCGAATGTGGCCTACTACCAAGTGCGTCTCCTTTTTTTTTGCCTCGCGTATATTGTCTTGGATTACTAAGGTGAGACTATACAAGACTCTGATTAGACCTGTTCTCCTCTACGGTGCTGAAGCGTGGACTTTCACGGTGAGGTAAGCCGACCACCTGAGAGTATTCGAGAACAAGATGCTACGACGTATCTATGGAGGGGTCATGGCAGATGGAGTTTGGAAGAGGCGGTCTAATGCTGCCATACACGCGTTGTACAACTCGGCAGACGTCTTTATGGAGCTGCGAGCCCGGCGTCTTCAGTGGCTGGGGCACCTGTACCGTATGGGCCCCGAAAGGACTGTGAGACAAGTGTGGGAGGCCCGACCCCGATCAGGGAAGCAGCCATGGAGACCGAGAAGGAGATGGGTGGATCAGGAGGAGGAGGACCTGCAGGTTGTCGGGCTGGAGACCGAAACGTGGCGGATAGTCGCAGAGGACCGTGCCCAGTGGCGCCACGTGGTGCTTGAGGCCAAAAGTCCCACCGGGCTGATAGCGCCTTGATAAGTCAAGTCAAGTCAAGCGAACAAATTAATTCGAACAAGTCGAATTTTCGTCAAGTTTTTGGTTTTGGTTTATTTACTCGTTTCGGTTTTGGCTTTAGTTCACTATTTTGGTTGAGTGTTTTAACTGTCTGTAAGATGTTTATTAATAGTGTTGTGCGTTTTTAATACTGTAAGCAAGTTGACATTTGCAGCGTTTTATTCATTTTGTGTAGTTATAAAATGGATACATCTCCAAGAAAGCGTCCAAAGATATGTATTTTTCCTCAGCACATCCAGGACTCAAAGACAAATTGCCAATGCATGTGGTGCTCGTTTGGATAATGTTAATGCGATTTTAAAGAGGTTTAGGGAGCCAAAATTAATCAAAGATTGTCTGCTGTAGACTTAAATAGAGGCTTGGCAGCTAGTGGGATTAATATTTCTAGCATGACAGTCTACCGAAAAGTGTTGGAAGCAGGGAGGACTGCCCACAGACCAAAAACGAAAATTATGCATGAAACTAAGAAAACGAAAAAGAGGCTCCAGTGAACAAAGATTGGACTCTTGTGAAGTGTAAGAAGGTAATATTCTCAGATGAGAGCCATTTCTTTGTTGAAAGAGAGCGAGTACCTCATGCTCGCAAATCAGCAGCTGAAAAGACTTCTCCCGCCCACCCTCAACAAGCTCCTAAACACCCAGTTAAAAAGATGGTATGGGGTTGTTTTATACATTACATCACTTATACCTGTTGACGGTATCGTAAAAAGTGACTAATATAAAAAATATATATGTTGAAGAAAAGAGTGGTCCCACAGATTCAGAAAGACAAAGAACTCATCTTCCAACAGGATTTCGCTCCATGCCACACTTCAAAAAAACGTGAACGAGTTCTTCAAAAATCACAACATCCAGTTACTTCACTGGCCAGGTAACTCTTCTGACATTAACCGAATAGAAAATTTATGGGCCACAGTGAAAACGAGACTTGGAAAATCCAATTGTGATACAAAGCATAACTTAATACAGTCCATTATAAAAGTATGGTTTTGAAATGCAGAAAGAAGAAAAGTGTGTTCTACCTTGGTAGAGGCCATGCCTAAGCGGATTAATGAATTTATTAGGAACAGAAGCGCACATAGAAATTATTAGGTAAAGTTGGAGATTAATTTTTGTACTTATTTCCTTGAAAAATTAATTTTTTTTTCTTTAAAATGTGTGTTCTGTTCGCTACTGTACATAAGGATTTGGCACTCTGTCATTCCATGCATTGAAGGATGAATTTGGCTAAATGCATTGGGTTAAATCTTGAACATGCCACCACATTTCGCGAATAGATGGTGAACTCTGCCAGATGCTAAAAAGAAAGTTTGTTTCTATGTTAAGAATATCAAGAACTGGGCCGAGCCATCCTTTTTCTTCTATTGTAAAGTCAACTCGGGTATATTATTTAGTTATTAAATTTTACGATCCTTCTCTTTACATAATTATTACCTAGAAATAGATGAGATTACACACTTACTATTCTCATCCTAATTACTATTCAATTACTATTCTCATCCTAACCAGTCAAACTGCCGGCCTAAGTGGCTGAGTGGTTCAGAGGGATTCGAACCAGCTTAGGGCATGAATGTTGGTGGAGGTCTTTACGTGCAAAATTCTTACTGGAAGCCTGAGGTGGCTTTAAAATGTTCCATGTTTGGTCTAGAGCAGGGTTTCCGGATGATGTAAAAAATGAATTTAAAAAATACAAAAATATATATAAAACTAATAAAAATAGAAACAAAAATCTTTAACTCACCCACGTTACGAATGTACCATAGATATACAACCTTTAGGGAGTGGGAGTTACATAAAAAGTTACGTTTGCAACATCTTTTGTACGTGCAAGACCTTTTCTTTCATGATTGATTCTTCATAAACAATAAAACAAACAAAAAAAACTATTGGTGTAATTAACGCCTTAGATTGAGGTGAGATGAACGTCAAAATGATAAATTATTGTTAGGAATTCTTGCATAATCTTTTGTATAAAGGAAAATATCAAAAGGTGCACTTTCTTACCATCAGTACTACGACTTTCTCTAAGAAAGATTACGAAACATGCGACACTTATCAATTGTCAATTAAACATTTTATGACGCAAACTCCAGAATAAGATTTTTTTTTGTCTAAAATCCCTTCTTGCCGACTGCACACCATTAGACAGACTTTGATCACTACAAAGCTCCTTTCTGTTCTAAGATGTGATGTAATTCTGTTGCTGCTTCTTCAGATCTTGTTTAAGCATCCTATTAATGATCGCATTTGAAGATCCTTAGGATTACGGATTTACTGTAGAGAAAATGAACGTGCAACGAGGCTATAATCTGGCGTTGTGTCTGAAATCCATTTGTCCAATGATAGTCTTGTTTTCTCAGGGAAAAAAAGACATTTTCAGGAAGAGAGTCATTTATTTAGTGAAAACGTTTCTGTGTTATTCTACGTAACTTGGAATTACTGATTGAAAGGAAGTGGGTAGAAAAATTATTCGCCGAATTATATCATTCACAGTCACGCAATGCTCGGCGTGCTTTACAGGCAAATATAATAATTTTGAGATTAAAATCGACTATGCAGTACGATTTATTTAAATAATTAATGGTCACACAATAACAGCACGCCATCTAGTTGTAGAAATTATAAGGTGTAAATGATTTAACAAAATTGATTAAATTATAACGGGATGATGCGGCGCAGCTTAATTTTTCGTACTTTGCGTATAACTTTAAAATTAGAGAACATCGAATTCGAACTGACGTGATAATCAACTTGTTAGGAGAGCTATTTGTTCATCCCATTCGGGAAGTATCGCAGATCATCACAACGTTTCAAATGTATCAGTTAACATCTTCATCTCTTTCGGGATGTACCACCTCTGATTAGGACGTTGTTTCATAAAGAGAGATATCATATTAAGTGAAATGTATGCAATGTATATACACTGCTTGGAAAGAACTCAACGAACACCATAGTGTAAGAAACAAACAGCCATGGAGCCCACCTTAATAAGATGTAGGACCTCCTTTCGCTGTGATCACTGCCACAATCCTACAGGGCATACTTTCCACTAGCGACCAATGGGAATTTTGGACCACTCTTAATGTAGGCATATAATGAAGTATTTGACTGTTGCGGAGCGGACATCCCTTGACCTCACTGGACGCTCCACTTCATCCCACAGATATTCAGTAGCTTGTGATCAGGGCTCTGTGGAGGTCAGTCAAGTGCGGTGACTTTCATTACCACAAACCACGCAGTTACAGCAGCAGCCTGACAAGATGCATTGTCTTGCTGAAAGAGACAGCAAGTTCAGTAGAAACGCCACAAAGTAAGAAGCGTTGCATGTCCAGAATTTTCAGATACCTCTCGGAGTTCAAAGTTCATGACGCCGCCCGAGGCCAAACCGGGAAAAAAACAGGACCATACCATCATACTAGAATTTCTTACTTGGGGTTATCACTCCGGTAAGAGACATTCACTAGACATCCTCCACATCCACATCTGCTTGATAGAGGATGTAGCGTGATTTTTCGCACAATACACAGCTTTCCAAGCTTCCACGTCCACAGTGTCCACATCCACAATACACAGCTTTCCAAGCTTCTACTGTATACGAGCTTTGCACCACTGAAGACGACGTTGGTTCGGGTAACATGGGGCTTGCATATTGCGGACATGCCATCGGAAACCCACGTTGTGATCCTCGGTTCTACATGTTGTTTTTATTGTGAAGATTCGGGTTCCAGTCGTTGCCCGGAACTCCACATTCAACGTGTTAGCTGACGAATAGCGGTTTTCACGTATTATCCTTCGCAGAAACCTACGGTCACGTTCGGTGAGTGGAAGAAGAAAATGACGAACGCAACTGTGGAGGAATATATGCTGCAGTTACATAAATTAATGGAACAACACGATAACTTTTACCTGCACTTGATATTTCTTTTGTCGGGGTCCTCTAATTCTCATTTGGCATTGGAAAAAAAAATATATATATATATACACTCAATGGACAAAACATCAAAGAGAGGATGATGGGAAGTTGACATTCCCCGCGATGAGTGAAACGTAGCAGACGGTAAATAGGCAGACATCGGGACTTCCCAACAGCTTATCTCAATCGACAAACATGGGTAAATGAGCGATCTTAGCGACTTTGATCGTGGACGCATTATCGACGCAAGACAGATGGGTCATTCTATCGTCGAAGTGGTAAGAACCCTAAAGTTCTCGAGAACAACCATATCAAGGGTTTACCGCGAGTATACCATCACTGGATGTACCAGCGCCCAGCGAGCAACAAATGGCTGACCAGACGAAGTTGACGACCGGGATCGACTTGAAGTGTCCAAGCTCATACAGACTAATCGCAGGGCAAGCGGCACAAATGGCGTCCAGTTTCAATGTCGGAGATCCAAGCAGCGTCAGTGAGAGAACGGTACGGCATACCCTGCATACCATGAGGAGATGACGCCCTAATCGTGTACCACTGTTGGCAGCTCGTCATCGGACATTGCGACTCCCCTACAAAACTGGACCTCTGGAGAGTGGACCCGAATCGTGGGGTCTGATGAATCCCGTTATCACTTGCACCGAGCTGAAGGGAGGGTGCGCGTCGACAGAATGAGGCCATGGCCCCATCGTGCCATGTCGACTCCGTTCAAGGAGATGGTGGCTCTTTGATGGTTTGGGGAGCTTTTCATGTGACACATTAGGTTCCATATTGTGTCTGGAGATTCCTTAAAAGCTACGAGCTACTAGAATGTACTGGCTGATCACCTACACACTTTCATGGCCTTCATGCATCCTGCAGCCGATGGTCTGTTTCAGCAGAAAAATGCACCACCCCACCGGGCCGCACCACCAAGCCATGGTTGGAGGAACACTCATCTGAGTTTGGGACCATCCAGAGGCCCCAAGGTCCCCGTAAAGCGAGACGTCAGCTGAAGGGAGAGTTCGGGTGTGGCATGGACAGCATGGAGACATGTTTTCTCTATATATCCGGGACTGAAGTGTAAAGCGCAGTTGTGAACAATTCTGCAATGATTGGAATTACCTCCGATATCCCTCAAGCATCTGGTGGAGTCAATAACTCGGAGAGCACAGGCTGCTATTCGCGCTAGAGTAGGACCGACACGCTATTAGGAGGTATCTCTAATGTTTTGTCCATTGAGTGTATGTGAAATTGATAAAAATAGGGAAAAAAATCCTTAACTCACCTTTGCTATCCTATGCTATAGGTTTACAAATACCTTTTCGTGGGTGGGAGCAACATAAAAAAAATAATCTTAATATTCAGGACTGGCATTAAGCCGATTGGGACAATTGAACCAAATCGGGGCATAAAGCAAGAAATTTACAAATTCGGATAAAAGTTTGAAAGATTTTTCTGAACAAAGAGTAAGAAACATTTCGTTATAATTAGTTTATTTTTCTAAAACAATAATAAATAAATATGTTATTTAATTTTTAATATTGGTTAATAACACAATATTTCCACTACTCAGTTATCTTAATCAGGACCAACCAAAGTGACTCCCCAATTGAACTCCCCATTTACTACCGCTGGGACTGTTAATGTTTATCCCCACGGATTGGTTTATTGCATCATATTGATGACAGATTCTGAATATTCCGTTTAGAACAAACGTTTTGTGCTGAAGTGTTTATGCTAAAGGGAAGGCAGTGGAGAAGAAGGCATCTACATCGTCTAAAAATATTTTATTTTGTAGGATGTTTTCAGGAGGAAAAATCTACGGTCCATCCGGGAGAAATGTCACTTTACCATCGCCTTGACGACGTTAAATAATTACTTGGATGTGAAGTGTCCATTGAAGTTAATAGAATATTCGAATTCTACTGAGGATACGAATCTTATGTTGTTGGTAGATTTTATCCGTATGGCGGTTTGTTACATAACTAAGATTTTACTGAGAAATCTCTTATAACGTATCGGATTTCACGACTCTCGAAAGTCACAAAAAATAAAGTGTATGGAAATGTAACTAAGGACGGAGATTTACGATTAATAATCACTACTTTTCAAATAACTATTTCCAAGAATATTTCAAAATCGACATTCCTTGCTTTTCAGTTCAAAGAATGACATCGTGATTCACACAAGAAGGAGGTCTTTGCTTCTTTTCAAAACACTCAGCATTCAAATAAGATAATTACTAATTCAACTTGTTTCTCGGATTACAGTGTCATCGGGACAAAAAAACTAGGTTAAGTAAACAGACGCAGCGCCATCTTTCTGATATTTAAAGGAAATCAGCACACCGTCTTGGAATCCTATATTTATAAACAGTACGTAGATGGTTTTGCAATAACAAATTATTATTTTTGTAGCATACGCTAAATAATTCTTTTAGATGTGTTCATTGGCTTCTTAAATATTTACTAAGAGTTTCCCGCGGAATCTTAAAAAAAAAACAGAAATATAAACTTGTAGGATTTACTTGACCTTAAACATGATTTAAATAAATAATAGTAGTAATTTGTCATTGCATTAAAGAAATCAATAGTACAACCATAACGTGAACATTCTCCACTATTAGTGAGGTTACTTATGATAGGTCATCGCTGGGTATAGTACTTAAGCCACATTGCCAAAGAGTACAAATATATATTCATCTGATCACACCACATTTTAAGTCTCAGCAGTTCAATTTCGCCACTACTAGAATTTTTGTTTCCCAATAGCATACCAAACAAGAAACAAGATCTCGTTCAAGAGGAGTTCAAATTGTTTAGCAACTTTAAAAACTCAAATATTCATTTTATTTCTTTGTTCAAGACTTTCAGTGCAATTTGAATTGAAATTAGCCTTAGTTGGCGGCATTATTGAAATAGCAGATTGAAACGAGAATTCCTGTTACCGTTGGGGTTATTGCTAGTAGAATTTAATGTCTTTTAAGTATCTTATACACTTTTGAGGTCGTATTCCTTGACATTCAAGGAATTCTAGTAGTGTTTGCTCCACTTTTCTCCGCTTTTTTTGAAGATCAACTGTAAAGATTGATATGTCACGCTTTATTCACCTAGACGTGCTATTCTAGTTTTTGTCTATGCGGAATGTATTCAAAACTTCACATAATTGAAGTCATTTAGATCGCTTTAAATTTAAATCGTGTACCGCTTTCATTTACATTTAAAATTACCAAGTTAATTTAAGTAAACGTAGATCTGTCAATTTCGACAATGGCCTTTGGACGGAAAGGCCTGGTTCGAATCCTGTCTGGACGAGAAGATTATTATGTTTCATACGGAGGTGGCAGGATTTTCCTCCCAAAAACCAACTAGGGAGAACACACGCCATATACAGACATGGCGGAACATTACGGGAATAAGAATTAACCACCTTATTCGGTCAGGGTGTGGTTTCGAGTCTGCATGGTACCCCATGCGTCTACGTTCTCTGTGTGTCTATTCTCATAAGCTCTATAGTGAAGTTTCGTAATATTTTAAGCTTCATTTTATTTGGCTACAAAAAAAGAGGATGAATCTTTAATATATGCGTTATTTATTACTTCATCTGCCAAACTAAAGCTTTTCTGGTTCTATATCTTGGTATAATTTTCTTAATACTTAAATTTAAATTGTATACAAATTTTGAAAAACTGGATGAGAATATCTTTGCAGGAAGAGAGAGACGAGACGATTGATTGGGGATTCTTCTTTTGGCTTTTGATGAGAACGGACGTATTATTTTAGACTGAGCCTGATACATTGCATACAAGATTTCTCAGTAATCTCGCATTGCACTAGCGCTGACACAGTTTGATTCCTACTGTCTCCCCCCTCTGCACGAAACGTGCAAGAGGTCAAATGGCCGGCAGGCCCCACCCGCAATGAGGACCAGTGGTGGATTTAAGGTTTTATAGGGAGGGAGGTTTCCAAACTGTGGCCAAGTGTGATACTCCTTTCCCCAATTAGTAGGTCGCAACAAGACTAAATTTTGCTAGTATACCAATTCAGTCTAAAGGACTTTTGCTGACAGGCCCCTAGCCCTGCGGGAGGATTACATATTGCTAGCAGTCCATCTAGGTCTACAGGATACTTTGTTGGCAGGCCCTAGCCCTGCAGGATTATTTATACTGCTATCAAACAATTTCTGCTGGCAGGAAATCGCCAGTTTGATATGATCCGGATCAAAGAGCAGATCCGGATCCTTAATAAGGAGCAGTCCCTAGAGGTACTGAAACTCATAATAGGAAAGCTTGAATCTGACTGGCCGGGTTTTATAAAACAGTACATTCACTCTAATGATCAGGATGGAGAGGAGGAGGAGAATAAGATATCACAAGAACTCATTACTGCTCTGTCACCAAAATCCCCCTGTCAAAACAACTCTCAGGGAGAGCATTATAACAAAATACGAAGAACTACAGAGGACCAGATGGATGAAGACTCACAAACACCAGACGTCCCGAGGAATACCGAAAAGGTTCCACCAGTCATACTAATGGACAAGGACAAATGGACCACTGTCACATCAGCCCTTAGGGAACATAAAATCTCATATTCCTGGACTAAAAATCAAGTTGATGGAGTCAAAATCCAGCCAGCCTCAGTCACTGATTACAGACAATTGACAAAACTAATGGAACAAAAATCTTCCTTATCACATGTTTGCTTTACTCAGTGAAAAGAATCTCAAAGTAGTACTTCGCGGGGTAACCGAAGGTGTCACCTCTAAAGAAATCACTGCTGACCTTGATATCACGCCAATTAAAAAGATTGGAAAAAAACTCCCAGCTCCCCGAAAGCTACAGATCTATCAGTCTTCTGTCCAGCCTTGGAAAGATATAATTCCTAATGAACAGTTTGGATTTAGGAAAAACCACGCCACCGTTCAACAGATCCACAGGCTGATCGAATTCACCTCTGATGGCTTGAACCGGAACCTCCACACAGCAGCGGTCTTTATAGATGCTGCGAAGGCTTTTGATAAAGTGTGGCATCAGGGTCTTCTCTACAAGCTCATCACATTCAATATGCCTACAAATCTAGTTAAAATAATTCACTCATACCTCAAAGACAGATTCATGCAAGTAAAAATAAATGAAATTATGTCAACCAGACGCAAGATCATGGCAGGTGTGCCGCAGGGCTCACTTCTGCCCCCCCCCATTGCTATTTTCTATCTATATAGCTGATATCCCTCAAAACCCAAGCTCAACAATCACTGCGTTATATGCAGATGATATTAGCAAGATCTCTCAGCCCCAAACTAGCCATCAAAAGACTCCAAAACAGTATTCACACACACACTAGAGAAATGGTTGATAGACTGGAGGATTCAAGCAAATCCACAGAGGAGTTCAGCCATACTGTTCACTAGAAAGAACCTCTGATCAAGGAAGAAATATATTTAATGGGAGTTAAGATCCCATGGCAGAATACAGTTAAATATCTCGGCGTAATGATCGACAAAAAACTACAATTCACCAGTCATATAAAACACATAAGGTCAAAGACATCCAAAGTAATTGCGCAGCTCTACTCCATGATCAACAGAAAAAGTAAACTGGACGCTCAGAACAAACTACTCATATACAGGATGGTAATACGCCCAGTCATCACTTATGCATCTCCTGCATGGAGCCATACCTCGAATACAAATATTCAGAAGCTACAAAGAATACAGAACAAATGTCTGAGAATGAGTTTGGATGCCCCATGGTTTATCAGAAACTCCCAGATTCACAGAGAAGTCGACATTCCCTACATCAAATCCCTCCTTCATGACCTAGCAGAAAAATTGTTCATCAAGACAATTAATCATCCGAACTCAAGCTTCAGACTACAATGAAGCAGATTTCTGCAAATACAAAAGACCCAAGTCAATTCTGTGCTCAGTTGAACGCAGCTAATCTCACTGCCCTTTCAGGGCGAGCTTAAAGCTCAATAATTCTCCACTCAAAGAACTTTCCTTCTCAGACAAAGGGGAATATGAAAAGCATTATGCTTCACCCATCAAGTCAGTACCGTTCTGCGTTCTGCTTTGCAGGAAAAAGTTCACAAAGCAATGACACATGTGTGTGTGTGTGTGTGTGTGTGTGTGTGTGTGTGTGTGTGTGTGTGTGTGTGTGTGTGTGTGTGTGTGTGTGTGTGTGTGTGTGTGTGTGTGTGTGTGTGTGTGTGTGTGTGTGTGTGTGTGTGCGTGCGTGCGTGCGTGTGTGTGTGATGAAATGAAATAAATTTCATCTCATCTCTCATTCTAAGTCACCACCATCTTAGAATAGCTGTCACACATTTCATCACAAAATAATGTGATGAAATGAAATAAATTTCATCTCATCTCTCATTCTAAGTCACCACCATCTTAGAATAGCTGTCACACATTCATGAATTTTTATCAATTCTTGAATTTTATTTTAGGACCCTTCCATGAATGTCATGTGTGTTGCATCTTCCGACATGATTCAAGTGAATTTTAGCAGTACAGTTCCATTTCACACCTCATAGACATTTTTGTAAGACTCAATAACTTCTCTCTATATATACATGTTATTTTTTTCAGATATAGCGCTTTTACTGTTTCGTTAAATAGTTGATTAAAACTATTAAACAAAAAGATTCCTATGATTTTTCAGTTTGATATGCTAGTTTTCTTCCCAATGAAATAAATTTAATTTTCCTTTGAAATAATGTCAACACCGTCACGAAATTCATAATATGTGAACTCAATAAGTGTACAGGACACTACATGATGTTCGCATCATTACTAATTTCCTGTCGATAATTTTCTGGAAATTAGTCTAATATTTGTCAGAAATTCAATATTGTCAGCTCTTAAATTATTCTCTTCAAAGACATTACTGTATGCATCAATCCATTCACGATGTTGGTCTTTTTTCTAGATGTTTTCCTATCATCCTGACATGCAGCAAACCTTTCATCTCTCATTCTAAGTCACCACCATCTTAGAATAGCTGTCACACATTCATGAATTTTTTTATCAATTCTTGTATTTTGTTTTACGACCCTCCCATGAATGTCTGCATGTTTACATAATAGTACATCATTAGCATCATAGATGAACTGTTAGACCAGAGACCTTTCTAGATGCAATCATTCATCTAGCTCTTCCCCACACCAGTTTTGTTTATTCCACTGTACATTTGCATTTAATTTTATTCAATTTGCTATTTTACTAACAACTATACACAAATAGCTGAACTTTTTAACATTTCTATTAGGTTCATCATTGAGAATGCGATTCAGGGTTTTCCATGAACCCACCTATTGTCATAATTTTATTTGTTCATAAGTTTCTTTTTTTATTGCTGCCCAAATTTCGTGTCAGCAGTAATTTAATTTAGATACTGAATCTTAAAGGGCTTGCAATGAATTTACTGCAAGTACAGAACTGACTATAATATCTGCGATTTCGATATCTGGTTTCATGTACTGTATGTGAGGTGTATGACAAGGTACTACACACTATCTGTACACTGTTATCCATATAAATTATGAATAACAGTGTACACATATTGCCTAGTACCTTGTCATACACCTGATTTAACATCAAACCACCTTCCTATATTCCCTTCAATTCTGACTGCACCTTAACTATAGGCTAATATATTGCTTTTTGTAATGTCCCATTTACACTACATAATTGTAACATTTGGAATATCTTTTCTCTTGGTATGTAACCTTGTGATATGCCTTATTCCAGATCTACAGACCTTAAGTACAGAACCTCATTACATTTCATTATTTCGGAATTATTTGTCTTAAACGCCGGCCTAGTTGGCTGAGTTGTTAGCGTATCCGTTCTCCAGCCAAAACGCTGCGGGTTCGAATCCCGCCGTGGGCATGGATGTTTGGGATTGTCTGTGAAAATACTAGTGATAGTGGTCGACGGTAGATGGCATTGGAGTGGAGATGATGGTAGTTGCGGTTCGTTGTAGTTGGTGGATGTCCTTCTACGATGAGTCTTTGGACTCCCCGGAGGCGTTACATAATAATAATAAATTGAAACTATGACTCCACATCTCCTATGTGGATCGAACTCAACTTTTTCTTTTCCAAATTTCTTTACGATAGTGGTTCCTACTCTTTTGTCAAATACGCTTGAATTCCTCTAACCCTCACAACCAGTTTCATTTGCTTCTTGTAAATTGATAAATATATCAATAGTTTTAAGGTTGAAGTTCCATTGCGCTTAGAAGATATCGCTCATGCAGTAACTGGTAGTGAAAATCGACACTCATTAAAAGTCCATTCCAGCAACTCCAATCGTGTTTGAACAATGCCTATCCAAAACTGCAACAGCAGTGCCACCTTTTTTTTTTAAATAAAAAATTAATTATCATTCAATCATCTACAAAAAGCTATTTGTTCCGCTAGATGGCCATGTCATCGCTTCTTACTGATACACCTCCGAACAGATGAATTCGAGTTGAAGTCCGTTCGTCATTCGATGATATCACTCAACAACAGATCATAAAATCAATGATCATTAGAACTCTAAGGTTCAGACACCCCTCTAGCAGAAAGTAAACATAGTTATTACTTTGTCAAATAATTATAGATCACGTGGGTGGGTGGGTGTCCCGCGTGGCCAGACAAATAGCAGCATGCTATGCTGTGGGTATCATTAAAGTCCCGTCATCATTAGGCAAGGGTGTCATATGTCAACCGACATATTTCACAAGAGCCGAAAGTTTATGCGTCCTGTTGCCAAACTCTGCTGTAACTTATGAGTTGCCAGTCTAGACACGCCGTTCGGGGAGAGGAAGAGAAACCGTTTGGTTCTTTTTTTTTTTACTTCTTCTTGTGTGTCTTCGATACCGTTGAATGTCGGTATTCGGTGTACTTATCAAGACTTACAGCGAGGTCACCTTACCTGAGTAGGTTAATCAATCATCGCTAGCGCGTACCCATCCAATTCTCGTAGCTCTGTTGCCTGCGCCCCGTCATAATAAGCGGGCTGTAAGATAAATTAGTCTCACCTGCAATTAACACAGAACTTTGTAACTGGATCTTGTGAATCTCGAATCTATCGCTTTACAAGTACGTGAAACTAGTTTGGTGTTCAATAATGAGTTAAGGTGAGATTTGCCAGGAGATACTGATTAAAAATGGGTTAAACTAATTCTATTCTCCACTTATTCAAATCTAGACAACCTTAAAAAGTAACATAAACATTCACGCACGTTTTCAGATGTCGTGAAGCGCCACCTGACGAATGAAATGGAACATTCATGTTCGTTAAGCTACTGAAATTGAAATGGAAATGTAACACCAAACTTTACAAGCTACGGAAAAAAAAAAAAAAAAAAAAAAACCTCTACCAGTGGCTCCACCGACTATCTTATGAAAAAAGGTTTTTAAGTCTTTTATTTATGAGATAGCCTTGAGATTTTTGAATTAGTAGGATTGTAGTATATTTTAGCGACAAATAACCTTCAGAAATAAAAGGTGTAATTATTATTCTCGACGAGTTTTTATAGTATTCATGAATTGAAGACACTCTCAAATCTTTAAGCTCCCCTAAAATGATTTAAATTTAGGTAATTTTTTTTTCGCAAATAAACCGCAAGTTTTGTGACAAAATATTAAAGCATATTCAGGCACCAACCTAAACAAAAAACTGTAAAATCTATAAATCAATGCAGATTTCTGTTTTTAAAAATAAGTATAAACACGCGGTTAGGATAAAATTAAGCGTCACATAGTCTGAACTTAATATTGATTCCAAAAATTAAAAAAAAAGTATCTGAAAGTTAAACTCGATACTTAATTTTGAGCAAATTTTAATTCAAAATGTATACTCACTTAAAAAAAGTAACTGAAAATCCAAAATCGCTTAAAAAAATAATAGTTCTAGATTAAATCGTGTGCGTGTGAAGGATAGGGGAGGGGTGACGGAAAAAACACGCTTAATTTTATATATGCAGTTTTTAACAGATGTGTGCTTTATATCTTCATAGGAAACTTGTATTCCATTCATTATGACAAAACGGAAAAAGGCATCAGCACATTATTTAAGCAGGCCCGAATATTTAATAATAGATACATGAGCCAAAACATTATGCCCACCCACCCTATATCCCGTCAACCACACTGCACGCTAGACCAGAAACAGCGCAGTAGTTGCATTATTCTGGTATGAGGATTGTTCTCTGGTATGGATATCACTGGGTTCTCTTATCCACACTGAACACACCTTGACAGCTGATGCCTACCTCGGAATTATTCCGACCATATATTGTCGTACACGTGACAATGTTGCCCAATGAGTCTCTACTCTTCCAGCAAGACAACGCCGTGTTACAAGGCTCGTATTATGCGAGCATAATTCCAAGAACATATCCAAGCACTCGCATTGCCGTCTAATTCTCCTGATTTGAATCCAGTCGAACATTTGGAACGTAGCATGAGAGGGTAAACGCCAGTGCCTCGCTCATTTGCTGAACTTTGGGACGTTATCTGTTCGCATCAGGTGTTATCTGCTTCGGTAGCGCTGCCATTTTCTCCTTTACCTCATCCACTGACTGAAAATGGGTGCCCTTCAATGCTGATTTCAACTCTTTGGAAAAAGGTAAAAGTCGCATGGAGCTAAGTCCAGCAAGTAGAGGTGGATGATCCAACACTGGGATCTTCTTATCAGCCAGGTACTGCTTTACAGACAGTGCACAATGAGCTCGAGCGTTGTCCTGATGGACAATTCAAGCGTTGTTCTTCCGCAGATCGGGTCTCTTCTTCCTCACTCGTTCTCTCAGCTTGGCCAGAATCTCAAGGTAATAATGTTGGTTAACTGTCTGATCCTCTGGTACCCATTCAACCATTCGCAAGCCATTGATGTCAGTGGATGAGGTGAAGGAGAAAACGGCAGCGCTACTGAAGCAGATAACATCTGATGACTTGCAGCACTGCTTCCAACACTGGAAAATTCGTATGTAACGGTGTATAGATAGAGGAGGGGAGTATGTTGAAGGGGATGGCAATTAAGTTGTACAATTGCAATAAATGAACCACATTTTTGCAACCAGTTTCGTTATTTAATAACCACACCTTGTATAATATTATCTAAATAAAATAAAGAGCTGAGATTAATATCTTCAATTTTGATATCAGATTTAATATCACTTTCCTTCATAATGGGATCCATTTAGATAGCGAACAATAGTGAAGATAATGGGCATCCTTATCTCATGCCTACTTTTACACCAAACTATCTTCCTGTACCTCCTTCGATTCTAACTGCTGACTTACAGCGCAAATGAAGACTAAATATTGCTCTGTATAATGTTCCATTGACTATATATAAGTGTAAAGTTTTGGACGTCTTTTCTCTTGGGACCTTCTCATATGTTTTTTCCAGATGTAAGACTTAGTTGAGAAATCATTTCAACGTAAAGGATTCAAAAATAAATAAATAAATAAAATAATACTACTAATAAAAATCAAGGATGTTTTACAATAATTCTGTTGAAGGGAGTAATTAACCTCAAAATAAAACCAAAAACATAATACGCTGTTTTCTGTCGAAATTCATCTACGATTCGAAATATAATTCACTTTATATTAAACAAAATCAAGTTCAGCTTTGCACACCGTACATATCAACTACTTCTATAAATCAAAATATAACCAAACTTAACGTTCAACTCACTTTTGTTTCTTATATTCCACCATAAGAAACTAAACCCAGTAGAAAGATGAAACGTGCGATAATTCATCAGATACACTCCAGTGGATTAAGGAGACCTTTTAAAACTTTACCTTCTTAAGAAAAATATTTTGATGGGAAAATCTCAAGATCTAGAATTTCCGTCAGGGATAAAGCACCTACCTCCTCCCATGGAGTCTGCATCCCACAGATGCCGTTCAGATCGATAAATGGAGGTCATAGGTCAACATCACGATGGCTGTAGAAGTTATAAATAGAATCTCGCTGTCGAGAGATGTGACGATAGATTGGCTACCAGTGTCAAAAACGGCTGGCGAACCCCGACGTGAAGGAGAGTTGAAAGCCACGGGTCGATTGCTATCCGAGGATCATATTTAGGCCTTTTCTGTCTGTGAATAGTTTAATTCTGTATCTTCTCAGTCCAACTAAAGCAATACAGAAATCCATCATATATAGATAACCATAATCTTTCGTTTTAAAAGTGGTCGTAGGGGTTTCAGAGGAGCGAGTAACTGGAGAAAAGTGGCAACGTTCATCTGCTGCTAAATATTCTACGCTTAAGTCTGAATTTAAGTATTGTTCAAAATGGCAACAAAGCATGTGGTTGACGTGTATGGAAAAAATTATTGCCAACTACATGGCACGCGCATTTTTCATAGTTTACACATCACCTATTTAACAAGAAAAGTACATTCCACATCTCTATGGCAATAAATCATATTGTTGACTCATATCGAAAAAAATTATTGCAAATTACATGGCATGCGCATGTTTCATAGTTTGCATTTGCACATCAATTGTTTACTTTAACAATGGAAACTACATTTCATATCTGTAAAAATAAATCAGCCACTATTTCACATTATTAAAGTGACATCGAATATGCATCTTGGAGAATTATTTAAATAAATGTCTTTGTCCTATAGATGAATTACAATCCCTAGAATATTGGTTATGTAAGCTTTTCCAACGTCAGAAAGAGAAAATTCTCGAAGCAAATATTTGTTCATTTCGAAAGGAATTTTAAATATAATACGGGCACACAGAAATTTCGTTGCGATGATGTCGACAAACACGAAATCGGTAATGGAGTTGGCAATGTGCCCGTTTTGTCCATGCACGAGAAGGGATTCTAAACTACCATCATCTGTCTTTTCGTTAGACTTGAAAAGCGAATAGAAGATGAGAGATGATAAACAAGATTTCGTCTTATTTCCACTTTCCTTAGATTATCAAATACGTACATTCCTTACTTCTTCGTTCACTTGAAAAGTGAAATTCAAAATCTAATAAAACGTTGATGACGTTCATTGCTACTGACTTCTGGACTGGCTAGGTGGTAACAATTCTTCCATACAGCATCGCTAACAAAAGATCGATCCCTTCCTTCCCCTGAAGGAATATTACTTTGCTGCGTGTACGTATGTGCAGTTAGACGACACATTCCGTCAATGCAAGCCAACTCAGATGACTACTTGATTTCGAGATTAAAATTGGAGATAAAAAAATAACTTTATAAAAGTTACAGTTTTCGTCAGTAGATGGCTCTGATTGTAAGAGATACTATTCTGAGTACCTCTTACGATCCAGATAGGCTAAGAAATATGAAGTTTGTGCTATTTTATTAAGGAATCTGGTGTTGAAACACATCAGGTTAATACGGATGGCTCTCTTGCATACATCGCCGATTTCAGCGGCTCTTTGGCTTAGCAAGCGGATATCCCTCATTTGACCATGTATTAAATCTCTAGGCTTGTATCATCCATCACGAACAAAGCACTCACGCGCGCGCGCGCACACATACACACACAGACACAGGTGTTTCGTGGAACTGCTCGGACGTTGATACAATTATCAATGTAGACGTACTGAGCCATGCAAAGATAAGGGAAATGTCAAGAAACGGTTGTATCGCAATTATACGCTCTAATCCCACTGGTAACCTCGTGTGTGTCCTGCTGTTTGTCATTCTGCATTGTATGCTCGCGGTGTCATTCAGTATACCACACAGCGACCCCTATCGGATGGAGTCAAAAGTTGCGAATATCTTCCAACGAAACTTTTGTTAAGCTTGGCTCTGACGTCACAGAATTTGAATTAATCAGTTGAATGCTATTTTCCCCATTTCTCTTCTGTCGACTAAACCGTCTCTTATCTCCAAGTTGACAAAGAATTGTTTTTTTTTTCTTTATGTAGCATCTCCTTTTCGGAAATTTCTTAATGGGATTTGCAAGTCTGATCGTCTGTAAGGATGCTTAATTGGTTAATCGATGTCAATCCCGACTTTTCACATCCGATCAATAAATCTCAGCGAACATATTGCACCGTTCTTAGGGGCGAAACGTTTACTTGAATGTGTTTCAAACCTTTTTTTTCCTTTTTTATTTTCCCAAAGTGTTTTAACAGCAGAGTGATGATGCATTGATACTAACTCTCACTGAAAAGAATACTTAACATATTTTTATTTTTCATAAGCTAATAAGAATCCTTAGCTAATTGTCATACAGTTTATTACACATAATATACGCAGTTTGAAGCATTTATTATAAAAATAAAATAAAAATAGAAACTGATAGACTTATGCGTCAGCGAAACTTTGCAATAACAAGAACAGCTGAATTATCAAACTCCTCCGCCAGAACTGTCGTAACTCCAACATTCAGAAAGTTTTCTTCACTCTAACCTAATATCAAGGGAGCACACTTACCACGTGCGGCTAAAGGGCAGTACTAGGATGACTATGCAACAGAAAACATATAATGGTTTGTCTTCAGGAATGCAAATATCGCAGTTTCCCACTCACCCCCCCCCCCCGAAAAACAAACAGCTTAATATTGAATCAGTACCATCTATCCATTATTTATTTTATAAAAAAAAAAAAAACATACCAACTTGGTATTTCGAGTCAACCACTTCCTTATCAATCTGGATTCGTTACAATATATTGCTTATGATCTTTTAGCTTCATATTTGAATTAAAGCGAAGTATTTCGACAAATTAAGTCATTCTTATACGTTTTGTGTTGATGTTTGGTTTACTTTCAAAATTCTAAAAAGAACATCGAGTTTCCTCAGTAAAAAATTAAAAATTAAAATTAAATAAAAGAAATACCAAGTCCATTTTCATTTTTAATAGTGTGATTTGTCGAAATACTTCGCTTTCAGTTATGTTAATCTTTTAAAGAAATAGAACCATCAAGTTAATTACTAATTCAATAAGCCAAAAGGCTATTTTACCGACGAACATGTTAATAAAAAGGGGGATGGTAAATCCCTTTATATTTTAATAGCGGGTACGAAACTCGGATCGAAATCCATAGAGTTTCATGCCGAAAAAAGCTATCGGCAGGCCCAAGTATAAATGATCACTTGGATAGTACAACACCATATAGCAATACACCACTTCGGCAATTCGATAGTAGAAGTATGTAAGTTCGTGTTCACTTAAAACCTTGATATTCCAGGTCTACCTACTCACTGATGAGACCTCAAAAAAGGTTGAAACCGGTCTGGGTAGTGACCTCTTCTCATAATGTAAAACAATATATATACATCTCTTAGGAGCTGGGTTTTACATTATGAGAGAATATTAAGGTTAGTGAGGGATCTTCCTCCACCTTTGCATGGAGTTGCCCTGGTGTTGTACTATCCAAGTGATCGTTTATACTTGGGCCTGCCGATAGTTTTTTTCGGCATGAAACTCTATGGATTTCGATTCGAGTTTCGTACCCGGCTATTAAAACATAAAGGGATTTACCATCCCCCTTTTTTAGAACCATCAAGTATTCTCTTTGACCAATCAAAATTGCTTTCTATACAACTTTAAGACATTGCAGTACATTTGAAATAACACAAGATGATACAAAAAATATATATATAGTTGAATCCGAATAGATGGGAAGTCTGTTTTTCGAATTAAATAATGAATAGTTAGTAACATGCTGTGAACAGATGAATATCATTAATTAATTTGGAAAAATTACTAATAATAGCTGTGCGAACTTTCTAGCCGATGTGGAGATTCTCATGACCAAGATGGAATTCAAATGTAGGTTTCTCCATGAAAGGCACCCTCAGTAACGATTGCACTACGAACACATTCCCTGATTATTAATAACATCCTGATGGGATCTCATAATAATTTAAGCACTTCCACTCTTTTTTTCCGTATTTATAATTTTCTTCATGGAACATTTGAAAACGATTGCTCTCAGTGAGGCTCCTATCAAAGTATGTTGTTGCTTCAGGGCATCGAGTTCAACCTTGACACCGAAACGACTGTCAAAAAACAGGAGTGGTCAAATCATTAAAATAGATCGGTTATTATCTCAAGTGCGTGTAACAGGTGAGGTCGGACGCTCAAGAGGAATATTGTACTTAATCTGATACAATAAGTCCAAATGGATATAATAAACATTAATGAATTAAAACTTCTTTCTTCGAGATACCACAACTACCAATTAGCGCATCATATTAAATGATAATGGAAACAAAAAAAGTAGATATATTTCTTTCTCTGTGTTGATTAACATCGTCTGCTGACCGTTCTATGTTGCTTCCTTCTGAAACAGTTCCTTTAAACGACCTTCAAAAAGAAGAAAATAAACCTCAGACGCCAGATCGAAGTAAAGTGAATATCAAAAGACAAACACTCCGTTTCTGGCAAGAAATTCTCGCAAGACAACGCAGTATTGTCACAATCAATCGCATGTTAGGATCTCGTGTCGAAATAATTTTTGACACCCCAAATGAGATTCCCAGTTCATTAGCTAATTCAAGGAGAGTGATGCGTCTACTGTTATGTTGCGGATGATCAACACCCCACGTTTCGATGTTCTACTAGTTGACGGATTTCCCAAATATAAGAAATCATCAAAGACATCATTTCATTGATTGAAACATAAAACTAAACATTTTCAACATTTACAAATCTTCTATACATTTAAACAACTAAATTTTAACTTAAACATCTACTGATTTGTCCAAGTTCCACTCTTAATCGGGGGAAAGGGGGAGGAAATATTTGAGTTCAGCTCTTTGTTTCCTTTGCGAAAAATATTTTATCCTCGCAAACGTTGTCTGCAATTTTTCGCCATCATATGAAACACATGTTCGATTTTTGTAACTCAGATATAACACAATCATTCTTTGGTATTATTTCAAAATTAATGCAAGTTACATAAACAACGATGAACCAACTTAATCGCAGTCTTCTTCTGTATGAACGTTTCATCTGTCTATTGTCACAATCTTGTGATCCCAAACCCTAACTGGTATTAAGTCTAAAATAGTGTATGCTCTACCTTCGATTTTTCCGAGTTAAGGGATTAAAAATATAATTTTCCGTCAGATCTACGTCAAAGATCAGAAAACCTGCTTTAAGTAGTAACTAGAGTAGCACAGTGGCATTTCTTCCACTAATCTAGCTTCAGAGTTGTGACCCCCAAGGCTAATATAGTCATTGTGTGTGTGTGTGTGTGTGTGTGTACACACATGTGTGTGTGTGTGTGAATATTCCCTTCTTTTTGCTTTTCCTCTGTTGCATTATCAATAACATCTATGAATAAGTTAAAAAAGTAAGACTGACTCACATCGAACTGTTGTGTGAATTGAACCATTGCTGTGGTGTTGCTATAATACTAGCACACATTTTAAGTCTATATTTCATAATCTAGTTTATATAAGATTTGGCTTCATTTTTCTTTATTGACAGAAAGTTTAATATTTTTTTTCTCACTATTTCTGCAGGGTGGACATAAGTCATGAAAGGGTTTAAACATTTAATAACTTTTTTATTTATTAATTATTTCTATTCTGTTTTCGTTATAATGAAACGTAGAAACTGAGGGGGTTTCTATTAGTTACGAAAAGCCACTTACTTATTTTAAATCCCCTTCGTGACTTATGGGCCGCCCTGTATAATAAGTACGGATCTCATCGGTAATAGATTTCGAAATTTAGTCTGTTCTTTTCCTATGTATTGTTCACATATTCAGGTTATTCATTTCTGTACAATTCTAATAAAAATGTGTGTGGGTGTGGGTGTGGGGGTGGGGGTGGGTGCGTGTGGGTGTGGGTGTGTGTGTGAGAGAGAGAGAGAGAGAGAGAGAGGGGTGGAAGAAGATAGTGGACATATATATATCATCATGATCATCATCACACGAACCATGGGCTCACTGCCCGTTGGTGTCCGATGCCTCCTTCACTATCTTCTTCCACCTTTCCCTTTGGTTGTATCTTCCGATAGAGCACTTTATTTGTGACTTTCTGTACCCATCCTATTCTTAGAATCTTAATGTAACAAGCTCCTTCAAATGCCAAAATTATTTTTCTCGATTCCTTATTTTTACCCACGTTTCAGATCCGTACAGTATACCGCTAAACATGCATGTTTCCGGTGCTCTTAGTTTTGTTTGCAGACTGATCACTTTACTTTTCCAGATGTTATCTATGGCCTCCAGATTTGTTCTTCCCTTTGCAATCCTGATCTTTATTTCTTTCTCACAGTCCAAATCAAACGTCATTTTACTACCAAAATATACGAATTGTTCTACATTTTCTATATCAATTCCATCCACTTGTATCATTTGTTTCATGTTCTTCTCACCAAATACCATTGTCTTTATTTTTTCCAAGTTCATAACAAGTCCAAATCTCTTCCCTTCCTCATTTCACAGTTTCAGTGTTTTTTGTAGTTCTCTTTCTCCTTCTTCAATAATAACAATGTCATCTGCAAATCTCAGATTGTTAATTGTCATCGCATGCACCGATATTTCTTTTGCATCTTCCTTCAGTTTGTCCATTGCTCTTTCTAAATGTGCGATGAAAATTCTTGGTGATATTGGGTCCCCCCTGTCCAGTACCTCTGCTTGTTCTAAACCGTTTCCCCAAATCATTACCTATTCTAACTGCATTCTTATGAACATCTTTTAATAGAGCTATTAGTTTTCTGTCAATTCCGTAGGATTATAGCGTTGCTAATGTTACTTTCTGGTCGATACTGTCAAATGCCTTCTGAAAATTAACAAAGCAAGCATATATGTTTTTATTTTTTCTCCTTTTCTCCTAGCTTTCTCTGCTATTAACCGCATTGTCAAGATCTGTTAAATTGTAGTTCTATCTTTCCTAAATCCTGCTTGCTCGTCTGCAAGGTATGCTTCCAATTGTGTTCTCAATCTTTCTGTCAATATCATCATTATCACCTTACCAAGATGACTTGTCAAGGCAACTGTTCTATAATTTTTACATTCTAGCTCAGTGTTTCTCAAACTTCAGATATCCGTGTACCCTTTCTTAAATTTTCATTATTACCAAGAACCCCCTAATTAATTGATTTAAAAATAAACACATTAATTAAAAATGAATGAATTAAAAAATAATTAAATAAAAATAATTAATTAAAATTAATAAATTAATTTAAAATATTAATTAAAATTAATAAATTAATTCAAAATATTAATTAAAATTGATAAATTAATTCAAAATATTAATTAAAATTGATAAATTAATTTAAAATATTAATTAAAATTAATAAATTAATTTAAAATATTAATTAAAATCAATAAATTAATTTGCAATATTAATATTAATTAAATATCTATTTTATTTGAATTTATATGTTCGTGTAAACAAAAAATATGATTTATTTTTAAATTTTGGTTCTCTAGAGATGTCACACACTCATCAATTTCATTTGATCCAGATGCAAAAGCACGTTTTCTTGTTGCTTACAGCTACTTGTATTTGTTATATTGCTCTCTTTTGGGGTTTTATAAATCCAATCTTTAAGCAATGATCCATACGTAAGAATTTGAAAGCTAAAAAATAAAAATACTGTATTTACTCGAATATAACTCTAACTTTTTTTCCCAAAATTAAAATTAAAAAATCATGTTGCGAGATACGTGCTGGAATTTTCGGAAACTAAAGTTTTCAGGAAAAAACTGAAACTGGTGCGATTTACCAAGAAGCTCCTACTCGCTATCACTACTTTTGGCACCGAGAACAGTTTCTTTGTGTGCATCGTCAAAGTCATCTACCCAAATAGCATCATCTTCTTTCCCATTGTTTTAAGCAAAAATTACCAGTAATTTACAAGAATTGAGATACGTAGAGCAGCAAAGAACTGCATATGATTGGTGCGGTATTAACAAAAGATCGCGCGAACCAAAGACAAATTAGCATTTCAACAGTTGAGTCGAAATGCTAATTCCCTTCAACCGAATTCCGTAATATCTGAAATACATTCACTATATATTTCTTAGTTATAACACGTTAACGACAGGGGTGGTGTCAAGCAAAACCATATGTTCCACCGGCAACATATGATTTTTCTTGGTTTATTTAGCAATTTCTGTTGGAGGGGAGACGTGATTCAATAATTAGTGCCGTTTTATCCCAGTTGCCTCTAATTGCACTGTTTGTTGAAAAATATAATGATTCCTTTAATTATGCATAGCCGAAAATTGCCACGTACCCCCTAACGACCTTTCGCGTAACCCCGGGGGGACGCGTACCACACTTTGAGAAACACTGTTCTAGCTTATACCCTCTGTCCAAAAAGAAACCGAACGTTTCGAAAATAGAAGAAACTAGTGGCGCCACTTGTGGTTTTTTTTTTTGTTGTCGAAAGCGGCAACCTTCATTAGTGTTGTTTCAACTGTTTATGACATTTGTTTAATTATAAGCCGAGTTATAGTGTCAAGAGTGACAGTGTGTTTTGACGAACGATCGGTCGTCACGATATTCATGCCGTACGCGACGAATTCTCGCTATCAATCGCTTCAAAACTCCGAGATAAAACTTATCACCGTTTGGCCAGGCGGAACGAATTCTTTGTGGATAATGTCCTTGAAATCGTAGAAACAAATCAGTATTGTCTTTACTTTTGACTTCTCCAAGCGACTTTTTTTTTCCGGATGCCCCTCTTCTCGTGGTCTCCACTCAGCACTATGACGCTTTGTTTCAGGCTCATACTCAAAACACTACGTTTCGTCACCAGTAACAATCGCTTCAAGAAAGTTTGAGTCCTTACGAGTGGTTTAATGAGGTCCTTGCAATGAATGAATTTTTGAAAAAATTCGAAACATTTTTTGGTCATCGGTCAACTTGTGGGGAACAAATCGCGAATTCAATTTACGAAGGCCCAAACTCTCGGTCAAAATGTTGTGCACAGTTGATTTTCGAATCCCCAATTCATCTTCAATCAATCTCATGGACGATTTCGGGTTTTCTTTGATGAAATCACGCACTTTTTGGATTTTATCTTCGCTCAGTCCAGTTTTCGGACGGCCCGGCTTTTCGTCGTTCTCCAGCGTCTCACGACCACTTTGAAATCGCTTAAACCATTTGTAAACTTGAGTACTGGATAAGCATTCATCACCGTATGCTTTTAGAGGCATCTGATGCGTTTCGGTAAAACTTTGACCAAGTTCAACACAAAAGTCAATTGCTGCTCTCTGTTTGAAACTCATTTTCCGACAGTTCGTCAAAATACACTGTCACTCTTGGGACTATAACTGGCTTCTAATGAAAGAAATGTCATAAACAGTTGATACAACACTAATGAAGGTTGCCGCTTTCGACAACAAAAAGATACAACAGGTAGCGCCACTATTACTAGTTTCTTCTAGTTTCGAAAAGTTCGGTTTCTTTTTGGACAGAGGGTGTGTGTATATATATATATTATACAGTAGCGAACAAATTAATACGAACAAGGGAATTTAGTCAAGTTTTTTGTTTTTGTTTCAGTTCACAATAATTTTGATATTGGTTTTAGTTCAATTTTAGTTACCTAAAAAATAGAGTCATCTTTAAGAAAGTGTTCAAAAATATGTACTCCTTCTTAGCACACATCCATGACTGAAAGATAAATTGCTAATAAGTGTGGTGTTTTCTATACTGTTAATGTGATTTTAAAGAGGTTTAAGGAGACAGTTACGTTTTCTCTTGACAGAAAATATGTGGGTGAAAAAGGAAAACTACAATTACTAAAGGTCGTTTACTAGTTAGGAAAAGCAAAATGAATCTAATATTGTCTAGTGTAGAACTAAATAGAGACTTGGCAGCTAGTCCATCGAAGATTGTTGGAAGCATGGAGGACAGCCCACATACCAAACAAAAAACTGTTGACGAAGGCTATGCAGAAAAAGGGAATCCAGTGGAGAAAAGTGTACAAAGATTGGACTGTTAGGAAGTGAAAGAAGGTCATATTCTCAGATGAGAGCCATTTCTTTGTCGAAGGAGAGCGATTACCCTATGTTCGCAAATCAACGACTAAGAAGACCTCTCTCCCACCTTCAGCAAGCTTCTAAACACCCAGCTGAAAAGATGTTCTGGGGTTTGTTTACACATGACGATCCGGGATCAGTTGTAACTGTTCACTGTATGATGAAAAGTGACCAGTACAAAAAAAAAAAAAAAAACATAAGACTATTACACGTTTTTTTTATAATCTTTGTCAAGTAGCTTTATTTTATCCTCCTACTTGTTTCACTAATTCTTTTCTATTGGCATCCTCAGGGAATACAAACTAGTAAGCTAAAATGAAGGTTACAGACTAGGTTATAACTGATTGTTCTAATTCATACAAAAAATTAGTATTGTGCGTGACAATGTGCGTGTCTCGTTAACGTGATTTATTCGTTATGGTTCATTACGTAATTGTTATGAAAGTTCATTTCTTTGATGTTTAATGACCTGATAAAAGTTTTCCAAATTTCTGGTAAAATTAGACCTTGATTCTTGTTTAGGTTTTCAGTTTTACGGGCGGCTGTAGCTGCTTCTTTAAAGGTTCTTGAATGGTAGTTATCTTCTATGTATGGCATAAGGCTCTTATCCCACTCAATATGATGGTTAGTAGAGGCAAAGTGGCATGAAAGGCCTTGTCTGTTATTTCTGACATATCCTACGTGTTCTTTCTTTCTCGTTTCAAAGCTTCTAGAGGTCTTACCTACGTAACTAATACCACATGAGCAAGGTATATTATATACTCCAGAGTACTTGTAGAATGGGTGAGGATCGTTCGGTGATCTTAAAAATTTCCGACTAGTGTTGATTGGTTTGAATGCCACTCTGATCTTATGCGGTTTTAAAAGGTTAGCTAATTTTTTGGAAACGTTGCTGACAAAAGGAATCGTAATTGTAATGATGTATTGGACGTCATCACGTTGTTGATTTGGTATATCAGTAAAGAGAATCTTGTTATAGTCTTTTTGGGTAACCATTTAAAGAAAGTTCTCTGGATATTGTGGTTAATTCCGTTAGTAGGTCATCCTTGTCTGTCGTATACTGTATAGCTCTTTTCTTGAGACTATGGATAATGCTAAGTTTCTGAGCTATGTGATGAGCTGAGTTGAAATGGAGGTAACGTCCAGTATTTGTAGGTTTTCTGTATACAGATAGGTTGATACTATTATTGGATTGTTTCTTTATTAAAATGTCAAGGAATGGCAGTTTTTTATCTCTTTCCATTTCTAATGTGAATTTGATGGTATTGTGGAAACTATTGATTTGGTTGAGGTAATTCATTAGTTCTTCTTTCGTATGATCCCAAATGATAAAGATGTCATCTACATATCTGTACCAAATTTTCGGTTTTGGAATGATCTGGGTTAAGATTTTTTTCTCTAGATCTTCCATGAATAAGTCAGCACAAGCGGTGATAGGGGGCTGCCCATAGCTAATCCAGTGAGTTGTTTGTAGATCGTTTTTTGCCAAATAAAATAGTTAGAAGTTAAACAGTGATTGAACAAAGTAGTGATGTTTTTTGGGAATAAGTTGTCTAAGATGTTGATGACTTCAAACACTGGAATGTTAGTAAACAGAGAAGTAATGTCCAAGCTTGCTAGTATATCTTCTTCAAAAATAGGGATATTTTTTATTTTATCTATAAAATGTTTTGAGTTTTTAATATAAGTATCAGATGTGTTGTTGTAAAATCTTCGCAAGATACTTTGACAGTTGATAAGTGAGAGAATAGATTCCATCAACTATTGGGCGTAATGGTATACCTTCGTTATGAATTTTTGGAAGGCCATACAATCTAGGAGTAAATGGGTGCATAGATTTTAGTTTTTTTATAATTTCTATAGGCCAGTTATTCATTCCACGTAATAATTCATTGGTGTCATTATGGTTTTTAGTGGTATTATCTCTACTGAGAACTTCATATACAGACCTGTCAGATAATAGATTTTTAATTTTTTCTTCATAATCTGAAGTATTTAAAATAACTGTATTATTACCTTTGTTGGCTTTGAGTATGATGATGTCTTTATTATTCCTTAATTTGAGAAGCGTTCTTCTTTCCATTTAATTATCCATTTAATATTAGGTTAATTATCACTTGGTTATCTGGTGGAGACGGTTTGCAGTTGCTATGATTATCATACAGTATATTGAATTTATCAATTTGTGTCTTTTTGCTTTGATTAAATTTTTGGTAAAACTGTTGCTAATCATATTGTCTAATAGTTGCCATGTCTCAGCGTCAAGATTATTAGAGATATCTATGAATAAATTACAGCACTGTGAGTCTATTTTGCTAAGTATGAATCTCGTATGGAGAATTCTTTCTCTAAGAAGAGCATACGAAGTTCGTTGGTAAATCAAGTTGGCTTGTCTAGTTTTATAATATTGTTTCAAACGAA
Organism: Typopeltis vanoorti; assembly: GCF_054136105.1. Lineage (NCBI taxonomy): Eukaryota > Metazoa > Arthropoda > Arachnida > Uropygi > Thelyphonidae > Typopeltis > Typopeltis vanoorti. The sequence goes on from NC_143565.1 coordinate 54,646,323, forward strand.
GAAATTTTGGGATCACGCTATTGTCCAAATGGAAAGAAGAACGCTTCTCAAATTAAGGAATAATAAAGACATCATCATACTCAAAGCCGACAAAGGTAATAATACAGTTATTTTAAATACTTCAGATTATGAAGAAAAATTAAAAATCTATTATCTAACAGGTCTGTATATGAAGTTCTCAGTAGAGATAATACCACTAAAAACCATAATGACACCAATGAATTATTACGTGGAATGAATAACTGGCCTATAAAAATTATAAAAAAACTAAAATCTATGCACCCACTTACTCCTAGATTGTATGGCCTTCCAAAAATTCAAAAAGAAGGTATACCATTACGCCCAATAGTTGATAGAATCTATTCTCTCACTTACCAACTGTCAAAGTATCTTGCGAAGATTTTACAACAACACATTCACGTCTCTGACACTTATATTAAAAACTCAAAACATTTTATAGATAAAATAAAAAACATCCCTATTTTTGAAGAAGATATACTAGCAAGCTTGGACATTACTTCTCTGTTTACTAACATTCCAGTGTTTGAAGTCATCAACATCTTAGACAACTTATTCCCAAAAAACATCACTACTTTGTTCAATCACTGTTTAACTTCTGACTATTTTATTTGGCAAAAAATGATCTACAAACAACTCACTGGATTAGCTATGGGCAGCCCCCTATCACCGCTTGTGCTGACTTATTCATGGAAGATCTAGAGAAAAAAATCTTAACCCAGATCATTCCAAAACCGAAAATTTGGTACAGATATGTAGATGACATCTTTATCATTTGGGATCATACGAAAGAAGAACTAATGAATTACCTCAACCAAATCAATAGTTTCCACAATACCATCAAATTCACATTAGAAATGGAAAGAGATAAAAAACTGCCATTCCTTGACATTTTAATAAAGAAACAATCCAATAATAGTATCAACCTATCTGTATACAGAAAACCTACAAATACTGGACGTTACCTCCATTTCAACTCAGCTCATCACATAGCTCAGAAACTTAGCATTATCCATAGTCTCAAGAAAAGAGCTATACAGTATACGACAGACAAGGATGACCTACTAACGGAATTAACCACAATATCCAGAGAACTTTCTTTAAATGGTTACCCAAAAAGACTATAACAAGATTCTCTTTACTGATATACCAAATCAACAACGTGATGACGTCCAATACATCATTACAATTACGATTCCTTTTGTCAGCAACGTTTCCAAAAAATTAGCTAACCTTTTAAAACCGCATAAGATCAGAGTGGCATTCAAACCAATCAACACTAGTCGGAAATTTTTAAGATCACCGAACGATCCTCACCCATTCTACAAGTACTCTGGAGTATATAATATACCTTGCTCATGTGGTATTAGTTACGTAGGTAAGACCTCTAGAAGCTTTGAAACGAGAAAGAAAGAACACGTAGGATATGTCAGAAATAACAGACAAGGCCTTTCATGCCACTTTGCCTCTACTAACCATCATATTGAGTGGGATAAGAGCCTTATGCCATACATAGAAGATAACTACCATTCAAGAACCTTTAAAGAAGCAGCTACAGCCGCCCGTAAAACTGAAAACCTAAACAAGAATCAAGGTCTAATTTTACCAGAAATTTGGAAAACTTTTATCAGGTCATTAAACATCAAAGAAATGAACTTTCATAACAATTACGTAATGAACCATAACGAATAAATCACGTTAACGAGACACGCACATTGTCACGCACAGTACCAATTTTTTGTATGAATTAGAATTATCAGTTATAACCTGGTCTGTAAACTTCATTTTAGCTTACTAGTTTGTATTCCCTGAGGATGCCAATAGAAAAGGATTGGCGAAACATGTAGGAGGATAAAATAAAGCTACTTGACAAAGATTATAAAAAAACGTGTAATAGTCATGAATAATTGTCAAGAAAAAATTCAACACAAAAAAAAACATATTGGAGAAATGTGTGGTCCCACCGATCCACAAAGACCTCATCTTTCAATAGGATCTCGCTCCATACAACACTTCAAAAAAAGGCGAAAGAGTTCCTCGAAAATCGCAACATCCAATTGCTTCAGTGGTGAGATAATTCTCCTGACATTATTCCAATAGAAAATTTGTAGGCCACAGTGAAAAAGAAACTTGCAAAATTTAATTGTGATACAAAGATAACTTAATACAATCCATTACAAAAGTATGGTTTCGTTTAGAGATGCAGAAATAACAAGAGTGTGTTCTGCGTTGGTAGATTTCATGCGTAAGAGGAGCACATAGCACAGAGAAGCATATATAATTATTATTGGAGTTTAAGTTTTGTACTTATTTTCATGCAAAATTAAAATTTTTCGTTAAAATGTGAGTCGGATTAATTTGTGCTCTACATATATGTAGAAAGTTTTTTTACCTTGGATATAATATACGTTAAAGATGCCAAGCTATTTTAAACCTGGTTTTACTCCATTTCCCAAGTAATCAAACAGACAAACAAGTCAAGTTTGCGCCTGCAAGTAGTGAAATTCTAGGCAACTCGTGGTAAAGGTGGAATAAGCTCTAATCACTATTCTTAATCCAGCTTTATTCCACCTTTACCACGAGTTGCCTAGAATTTCACTACTTGCAGGCGCAAACTTGACTTACTTGTCTGTTTGCTTACTTGGGAAATTGAGAAAAACCAGGTTTAAAATAGCTTGGTATCTTTAACGTATATTACACCAAAGGTAAAAATATTTCTACATCTATCTCTCATCCTGAGATTTTTATTTAATAAGGTCAAAGCACCTTATGGTAACTTGTTTTGGTAAAATACTTATAAGCTTTGTATTACTTAAATCTTAGTATTTCTAAGCCTGGCGCCCACTGATGAGGCCTCAATGAAGATCGAAACCGGTCTGGGTAGTGGCCCCTTGCCTTTAATGCATAGCATCATACATCTCCTCCAGGAGATGTGCTTTGCATTAAGGATAAATATTAAAAATAGTGATCAGAGCTTATTCCACCTTTACCACGAGTTTCCTGGACTTGCACTACGTGCGGAGTCACCCAGACTTTCACTACTTGCAGGCACAAACTTGACTTACTTGTCTGTTTGCTTACTTGGGAAATCGAGTAAAACCAGGTTTAAAATAGCTTGGTATCTTTAACGTGTATATATATATATATATATATATATATATATATATATATATATATATATATATATATATATATATCTATATATATATATATATATATATATATATATATATATATATCTATATATATATATATATATCTATATATATATATATATATATATATATATATATATATATATATATATATATATATATATGTAAGGATTTAGTATACATAATTTAGTATACTAAATCCTTACATATATATATATGTAAGGATTTAGATATATATAGATTACATATATATATATATATATATGTAAGGATTTAGTTTACTTACACAGTCTCTCGACATTATTAAAATGAGTTGTTTTAATGAATTATTATGATGAATTACCTGATTGAGAATATATCAATTTGTTGAACTTGGGTTACTTTTTCCACAGTTCTGGGTTTGTTGAAGAAAAAAAATGATCTTGTTAAATAACAGTGTTAGTCTTCTCTGAGATTAAACTCTTTTTATGCAAACAGTTGTCTGAAGAGATCTTGTCTCTTCCTTTTATTTCGAATAATTTGGTTAATTGCTTTACTTCTACTGCTAACATCCCTGGGGATTTTTCTTTGTCATTTGGGCTATTGTCGCCAAAGGAAAGATCTCTCTCTCTCTCTCTCTCTCTCTCTCTCTCTCTCTCTCTCTCTCTCTCTCTCTCTCTCTCTCTCTCTCTCTCTCTCTCTCTCTCTCTCAATCTTTTTTAGATAAAATGAAAAGCAGATATCTCATGTTTCTTTAATGTCTTCAGTTATATGGTTATCAGTATTTTTCAAGGTAATTCTTATTGATTTATAGTTCGTACTAGAAATATTTTGTAAAGAATTTTATAGCTGTGCTTATCGTATATTTCTGTGTCTATCTGATTGTGTAAGGAAACTAAATCCGATCGGCCAGTTTATGTGAAAGCCAATAGGATTTAGTTTCCTTACACAGTCTCTCGACATTATTAAAATGAGTTGTTTTAATGAATTATTATGATGAATTACCTGATTGAGAATATATCAATATCTATTGTTGTTATTATTATTATTAACATTTCTAATGAGCTTTACTTTGATTATTATTGCATTTAAGCATGTTTTTGTCTTTCTTTTTCCTGCGTAAGTTTCAAAACTTCTTTAATTAATCGTTTATTTGGGTTAGCTATTTTTCTTTCTCCTATTCAGAGTAAATCGTGTTTATTTTAATTTCTTCTCATAGTTTATGTTTATTTTTATGTCGATTTGTTATTCCGATATTTCTTCTTCATATTGTGACTTGTATGCATGGTTGCTTTAAATTTATTAGAGTTAAATCAACTCTATGAAGTGCCGAAAGCGAATTTATCGATGATTTTACTTAAATTGATTTTATATCTAACGAAATAACTTTTATATCTTAGTTCTCAGTAGTTCGGCGCTTCATGGAGTTTAACATTCTTCACAGTTTTTTTTCGTGTGTAATTAATGCAATTTTAATAGGGGAGTGTGGAAAGATTTAGGCGTATTCATGTACTAGTCTGTGGTACAATATATTATACACGAACGAATTATTTTCTTTACAGTAATCAAGTACCAGTTATCCTCTGTCCTTTATCTATTTATGCTCCGCAAATATTCACCGATGAAAGACGGTTCACTGCCAAATAGGATTTCTTCGATGATTTTCAGTTACGATGATTTTTGTCTGATTTTTGATGATTTGTGATGTTTCTATGAATTGTGGATTTTCGGCGAACTGTGTTTCGATCAATTCATTTTTTTCCTGATTCATAATAGTTCGACGAATTTTATTTCGGATTAATTGCTTTTTCGGTTAACTGTTGTGCCATGAATTTTTTGCATGTCATTATGACGAAATTCCCTACGACTGTTCAATCTTCAGAATAATTCCCAGCTATTGCATTAAAATCTCCCATTATAATAAACGTTTCTCTACTAGATGAAGAATGCATTTTAGGATAAAATGCAATATGAAACGTAAAATGCAATGCATTTCGCTTCTAGAGGCGAAACGTATCGTGCTCGAATGAATTTAATATATAATTCTCATTTCTTTAATCACAAGACTACCATTCTTGGGGAAAAAAAAAAAAAAAACTGGTTTAACTTCTTGTATTAAATTTTTTTCAGTGCAGAACTATAGCGGGTTATTCTAGTGGATTTCACTAATATAATCACTGTGGCCTACTTGAATTAATCTGTTTGTTTTCGGACTATGATTGCTTTCCTAATTTCAACAAGGTGCGGATGTTCACAATTACAATGTAGGAGACTGCTTTTTACATCTCGCACCAGATCCCTATGAATTAGGAACAGACGTTTGGCTTTCTGTAAGAAGTAGAATTATCTCTCGTTTGATCAGTTTATAATATATATCCAGCTAATCACTCCATATCTGCCTACAATTGGAGAGTGACAAAATATGTGTAACTCCAGGAGGATGAACTTCTGCTGTCAAACTTCTCATATAAGAGCCATCATCAAAAAATGATCTTTTTCCCCGTGTTCCGTTTATACGGAATTGATTCTTTGAGAGGTAATCTGCTGTCATGAAAGAATGAATTATCAGATAAAAAAAGTACGAGAGGTTACCGGGTCTTTTTTAACTTTTTTCTATTGCGAGGATGCAAGGGGAGTTACTACTAAGAATACATTTTGCTGCATGTATGAAACGGAGGTTTGAATCAGATGATTATGTCAGATAGTTAGAACCCTAGTGACACATAAGCTGTTTACTTGCAATACGGTTTAGCAATTTTCAAATCTCTCTCTCTCTCTCTCTCTCTCTCTCAGCATCTTTCTCACATTTCCTCTAATTTCGACGATGTCGTAATATCGCTTTCGTCAACGGGGATTTGAAGGATGTGTACCGTTAATATCATGAATGACGTATTTTTGACGTGGTTCCAGGGTCACGGATTATGAGATTACGCCAGCCATTGTGACCTAACAAAGAAATACTGGGCTAAATATAGAAACGTATTTCCCTGTTATACGAGGAAGGATCTGTTCTGTCGCGCGTGCTGCACTAGCTTAAACAGAAAGGCGTGATTGGGTGCACGACGTAATGTCGGCCTCTTTCTGTGAATGCATTTTAGTCCCTCTCGTGCATATCTGAGCATGTTATTGTCAATTTAAAGTTCACAGCGTGTGTCACGTGGTTTTTTCCATTGTTTCCTTAGCGGATGACGTAAATGAAGAAAGAAATGAGCTAACTGCAGGTTCAGAGATGCTTCCACGGCTGTGGAAAAGAAAGCATCGCAAAACCCATTACAGATTTCTGGTTTTAGTGCTCTCTCTCTTTTTCTATCTCTCTCTGTGGCCATCTTTCATCTCTAATTTTCATTCTGTCTATTATTCTCTTTCTGTCTCTTCGTGTTCGTTCCATTCTTTTTCCTGAGTCTTTAATCTCTTTCTTCTCGTCTGTGAATGTCTCAGCTTGTCTCGTACGGAAGCCGGCAGTCTTTTTAGTCTGTTCTCACTTTCTTCTTTACTTCTGCTCTCTCTCTCTCTCTCTGTCGCTATTCTTCTCTATATGCCTTTGTTTACGTTAGAAATTTTCATTTCTTTTCTGGTATTTCTTTCTTTCTATATTCTCTGTATTCCGTCATTCATTTATTTCTCTTGCATTTCTATATTCTGTTTATTTTTTAAATTTATCCTTCCCTCTTTCTCTGCCTCATATACACGCTATGTCCTTTTCTTTTAATTCTATTCATTTTTTCTTTCTTTTTATGTTTCTCCTCTCTCACTTTCTTTCTCTTTCTAGTTCTTGTGTTATTTCTTTCTTTTTCTCACATTCATTGTGATCTACTCTTTACATTTTCGTTCTCTTTTTTTTTTGTCTTTTTATCTTCATCAAGCGTCTCTCTCTCTCTCTCTCTCTCTCTCTCTCTCTCTCTCTCTCTCTCTCTCTCTCTCTCTCTCATTTCACTGGAAAGATTCTGAGCAATACGAATTTCAGGATTAAGACAAAAGCGACATTTCCCCTAAATTTAAAGTTTATCTTCCACAAATCGGAAAAAAAAGTCTAATGCAGCGGCGCACTCAGGATTAATCTTTGGCGGGGGCGGGGGGGGAGCTGAGTTGAGTAGACGATTTGAGAATAGACACTACTCATTACATACGACCTATAACTGAACATATGCAGTGATCGCCAATACACTATACCCGTTATCTCCTCTGACCCGGCTCGGGCAAACGAAGTACCGTTCGGTCCGCCCGAGCACTACTTCGTTCATCTTGCGTTCACAGCGGCCGAGAGCTATAGGGTATTCCCACCTTATGTGACCCCTAATTCATAAGTAGTATAGAAATAGAAGACACGAGACAACATAAATAAAAAATGAATTTTAATTGGGAAAAGATTTTTGCAAAATTTTCTACTTTTTTCCTTTTACTTTTTTTTTGGGGGGGGGGAGCCCGTGCCCTCTTCCTCCCTCCCTCCCTGGGTGCGCCACTGTCTAATGAACATATTTTTACATAAGTTTTGTCTTATGACCCAGACAGCCGAGTTTATTAATTCTAAGTAATTCAATCCATCTCGCTTGAAACCAAGAACCATTTTCAAAACCCACCATTTATATATCCTACTTCTGAATATACTGTTTTCCGTTTTCAATTAAAGGATACCATACCTTACCGTTGCCTTACGCCAGGATTAACGTAATCTTCTCATCTAAGGAAAAGCATTACTTATAGGAAAGCGTGGCCTTCTTGACATTAAACTCTGCCCAATCTCCCTAAGTAAACCCATTGTTTCTTTAACTATTCTTGATGTAAGAGCAATGAAGAATTCCTAAGTCTGAATGACTAAAATCTAGGGAAGATGGCCCGTGGGAAATCATCCGATGGATAGTAAAAAGGATAACTGTTGATCTTAAGTTCAAGAGCTATTTCACATTTGAAGAAGTTGTACGTGACCAGAAAATCAGACAAACACAAGCAGAGTTTGAGGAAAAGGTTCCCATAAATGAATGTCAGCGGTACCGTCTATAGAGTTATTTCAGAAAACACTGCCACTTGTCTACTTAAAAGAACTCGAGACAAAGAAATGCATTTAAAGTTCATTTATTTTATTTGATAATTTCGAAGTTCGCTTTTAATTTTTAAGTAACCAACTGTATTTTTCTTGTTAGTTGATAATGAACACGTACATTACTTTCACCAGAATAGTTAACATGAATACAAGTAATAATAAATAAATAAAGATTTATTGACTTTAAAGAAAATTTTTAAAAAAAATGAAAGCCATTTCATGGAAATTAAACTGAATAAGAAAACCGAACAGAAAAGCATAAACAATAAAACTGAACATAAAGACATAAACAAGTAAATTAACACAGAAATCACAATCCAGACGACAAATAAAGGGAAAAAAGTAAATCGACAATAAATAATGAAATTAACACAGAACTTACAATCTAGACAAAAAATAAACAATGAACTTAACACACAAGTCACAATGAAGACGATAAAAAAATATAAAAAATGGATAATAAATAAACAATGAAATTAACACAGAAGTCACAATGCAGACGACAAATAAAAGACAAAAATATAAAATCGAAAATAATTAAATTAACACAGAAGTCACAATCTAAACTAAAAAATAAAATCAACAATAAATAAACAATGAAATTAACAATGCAGACGACAAATAAAAAACAAAAATATAAAATCAACAATAAATAAAGAATGGAATTAGCACAGAAGTCACAACGCAAGTGATAAATAAAAAAATAATAAAATCAACAACATATAAAGAATGAAATTAACACAGAAGTCGCAATGCATACGATAAATAATAAAAAAAATCGACAATAAATAAATATTGAAATTAAAAGAGAGGAGACACAATGCAGATAACAAATAATAGACAAAAATAAATTAACAAAATTAAAGTGCTTTTACAAAGCTCCAGTATAACGTGATAGGTATATTTAATTAAGCTAAACACTACAAAATTTGAAGATAATCAAATGTCGTGTTTACAAAGTATTCAGTGAATTGTTTCTATACGTTAAGAATTTGCAATATTACTTGAAATCCTATTGAAGAAAAAGAAAATGTTCTTTAAGGAAAGTTGTTATTTTGTCGTCGAGCTCAATAGAATAAATTTAGAAAAACAGAAAAAGAGAAATATCATACGAAAAACATTAACCAGTGTTCCAAGCAACAATGTTAGTTATATGACTTTTCACTACCGATTCAGAGCATTTCTGACAGCATCGACACTCCGATGTATACATCATGCTGGTAAAAAAAAAAAGAAAGAAAGAAAGAAAAAGAAAATCCACTGGGAAAGAATAAAACAAATCCCAGTTCGCAAACATCAAGCGAAAGAGCAGGCTGTCTTCTTCTCTTTAATGGAAAAGATCTTACAAGGATCAAGGCATAAATTCACTTAACACTTAAAACCAACAGTACTCAATTTCTGTGAATCTCGTGTGCCGGTTCTAGTAACTGTTTTTCTAATAAAACTACTTCTGATGCTTCCCTAGAAAAACATAAAATAAAATAAAAAATGTTTTCCTATTTCATGTGAAAATACTTTGATCTGCAATACGCGACTTCTCAATAAAAGTTATCTTACGTGTGCAGAGCATCTAATTCATAAACATGGTGCTAATATATTCAAAAAATTGTGTGATGAAGATATGCATTATACTAATTCATCCCACTGTACCAACTACTTTGATTGATTACTTTCATCCATACGGATGGTAGGGGAAGCTATGCTACCATACTAGGGAAGTGACTATGAGCAAGGTGGTTTTCCGTTGCCTTCCTTGCCGTACTATATCCTATGGCCGTATCCTGTATGTTCACAGGGCCGGTTTGCGGGATGAAAAACCCCAGGATAAACTGTGGAAAAAACCTACTGTCCACGCCCAAGACCCGCTAACTTGGCTACGGCAGATCCTGAAGCTCTTCGCGTCTCCGACGCGAATCGAACCTAGGACACTCCTTCCCCTGGCATATAGTTGCGAAGCGCAAAGCCACTAGGCTAACCGCGCGGACTACCAACTGCTTAGCAATCTTAAATCAATATTATCAATACTATTATTAATCAATATTACTAGCAGCGTTATGATTTTGGAGATTCTTGTTAAATTCACGTTCATTAGTGAACTTGATGCGGATATATAAGAAGTTTATCCAGAAATTAAAGTAGCTCTGTTTCAGAGTGAGACCAGATTGCAAAGACAGCATCCACAAAACCTAGTCAAAAGCGAGGTTGAGGAGAAATGTTTGAAATCCGATCCCCTAAATACGCTATAAAATAATCAGCCAAAGCAGGTAATTTAAGTTAGAAAAACCAACTCTCACAAAAATAGTTTTGACTTCAAAACTATTTTAGATATTAAATTAAAGATCACATTTAAGAGTCTGGATTGATAGTTTCCTTTGATATAAGTTTCACAGTTTACAAGAAATTCTACAGCTTTTACAAGTAGATTACCCTGATGATCGTCAGTTTATTCAAGTTTATTATTAATGCCGGTTGTTTTACTTGGCGCTATAAATTATCTCAGCAGATCGAAGGCACTCTCATGGGTAGACCTATATCATATGCTCTGGCTGATTATTTTATGGAGCATTTAGAGGATCGGATTTCTACCACTATTTCTCCTCAACTTCGCATTTGGATGCATTTTTTGGATGACGTCTTGGCAATCTGGTCTCACTCTGAAACAGAAATATTTTTATTTCTGGATAAACTCGTTATATGCTCGCATCAAGTTGACTAATGAACGTGAATCTAACACGACGCTCCCCATTTTTTTTGGATACTCTAATGCATCGTAACTCTGCTGGTAATATTGGATTTTCTGTTTACAGGAAGCCATCTTTTACAGACAGATATACCCACGCATTTTTGGATCATCATCGTTCACAGAAATAGGTATTATCAAACACCTTGTACACTGAGCACGCACAATTTGTTATTCTGCGTCTCTTCTATTAGAAGAATTAAATAAAACTTACTCTTTTACTTAATGGATACAGCTAGATGACCTTGATACAGAAACTATTTGATAATTATCGTCCCTCTTTCAGATTGAAATCTGATGTTAAAAGGATCAGCATACCCTACTTTAAAGGAACATCTGAACAGATAGCAAGGACCCTTCGCAGATATAATTTGTACACCATCTTCAAACCAGCCCGGAAGTTGTCATCTTTCTTACCACCAATCAAAGATACATTATCACCTTTAACCTTGCCTGGTGTTTATGTTATCATCTTTGCTACTTGCGACAGACTGGCCGTTCTGCTACTATTAGAATCCGAGAACATCAAGATTATATAATATTTTTGGAATCTTAAGTTCAGGCCTTGCTTCTTATGCAATCGACACTAGACACAGAGTTCACTGGAACCGTACTATGATACTATACTACACTACAGTAGGTTCAAATTTGATCATCTATTTTTTGAATCATGTGAAGCATTACTCCACCGTCCTAATTTTAATCTGGCAAACTGAATGCCTATCTTCAAGTTTTAGGAAGTGATTGCGTTTAATTGTTTATAATTTTAATTAATTAATCAGTTAATTAATTATGCCACTATTCCCACGTCTCTGAACTCTCTATAATACTGTTTCCTCCTACTATTCAGCTACGACCGAAACACGTGATATTATGCGCATATTATATTACTCGTTCTTGTATTCAGAATTTAATACATGAACGAGTATATTAATGTTTAATATTTTAGCTAATTCCGCTGCTTTCTCCTAAAAGAAGCTCATGACATTTTGAGCTAGATATATAGGAGTAATAAATTATATTTCGTTTTCTTTTACATGCTTGAACACGTTATTTAAAAATATATATATACTAACCCTACAAAACTATGAACAATTTAACAAGAAAATAACCCTTGAAATAACAAAAAAAAATTCTATTCCAGAAGAAGATATAAGAAATAAAAACCCACACATGTGTATGTGGCGAAAAAGAGAGATAGCTTAAAGAAACGGAATATTTCTTAATTGATGTGTTTGTAGAGAAAGATGCCGCATTGAGGTTAAGCCTGTACTCCAAATAACTCAAGCATGTACAATTTACAAAAATCCAAGCCATTCTGCTGCTAGGAAGAGGATGAATGGGAACTAACTACAGCTGAAAACATAAGGAAGGGGAAAGAACAGGGGAAGACATAACAAAGAACGCTGTAGTGAAAAGCTGCACAAAGCCTCTGTGAAACCACTTAAATACTGGGCAATGTGCCAAGAAAGATAATTGTAAAGAAAGGAGACTGATCTTACAAACCTTCCCCCCCCCCAGTAGTATGTGTAAGATGTTAGGAAGAAAGATCTGATGCTTGAGTGGCGACACTCTGTGCATCCTTAAACACGTCTGTCACAAAGCGATGAATACTCAATGATTAGACGGGGTCTTAGGATACTCGACACAAAAAGGACAAAATCCAAGATAAGGGCTGAAGATGTGTCAAGAAGAAGCACTCCGTTTACAAAGACGACAGCAACAAGACAATTGAAATTTTTCACTTAAGAAATTGTTGTAGAATAAGAAGTAAGAAGAAGGTTAATATGAAGAATTTATCTTAAGATCTTAATGATATCGTTTTGTGAGTAGTAACGATTTATACCCAGATTATCGCAAATCGTTTCAAACGTCAAAGTGGGCTTAATAGGAAATGAGCGTTTAGGGTTTTTCCCCCCCTCACTAATGTACGTGAACGGGATTTTTTTTTCTTTTCTATTGTACACAAAAATAGTTTGGAATCTTTTCCATAATATGTTATTTTTCAATGACCACAGCTGGTATTTACTACTTAAATGCTAGAAAATATTATATTTTAATATCTAAATGTAAACCGAGACAAGAAAAGCTGTGCGGATAATTAGAAATAGGGTGAAAAAATAGAAAAAAAGAAATTGTTAATATAAGTCTACTAAAAACGAAAATTTCGGTTATTTCGTAAAAAAGTATAGAAATGGATGGATTGGATTTTATAAGAAACTAAATACTCAGTTCCATTCCTGTTTCGATAATGGATAAACAAAGACTGATATAATAGAAAATATTGGAACATATCTGCAAAATCGCATTTAAAATCGAGCATAAACAATAATATGAATTTAAACAACATAAACAATGAAACTGATATAATGTAAATAACGCAACAATTGAAAAAGCAGAAAAGCAAAAGTCGTCGTAATTCTATAGGTACCAATGATTTAACTAGCGATAAATTCAGTATGAGAGACGCTATCAAAAGTTGTTGGAAGAAGCGAGAGTGAAGAGAGAGAAAATAAAAATTGTTAGTATATTACCAAGATATGATGGAAATTAATTACAAAAAAAGCTATGATAGCAAATGGTTCGTTGCGTAGGCTAGGTATAAGGAATGGATGCGAGTTTTTGGATGTGTGGAGTGAAGTTCATGGAAATTTCAGGAGTCTTGAAAAGTTATTTATTTATATAAGACCTAACACAGAGAGTCACGAAAACTGATTTCTGATGGGAAGAATCTTGAGAATGTGAGAGCAATAATGTTAGCTAATTGTGTTAATGATGGGAACGTTTTTATGGAAATGATTTTGAAGAGAGAACGATTCTATGTTCGTCCGGTTCAGACCTATCAGCATGTGTAACGATGTCTGCATAAGGAACTATATAAGAACAGATATCTGCAAGTTGTCGAACTGTGTCGTGCAGACCACAGACTACAGTATGCAAAAGAGCATGCAGATAATTAAACTGATAAGAATTCAGCAATATGGACTGATGGGATATCAGCACGTCTGCTAAAGGAGCGTTTAGCTGACCTGGCTATTCCTTTGACCAGGCTGTATAATATGCGTCTCGGAACAAAGAAAATAACACAAGAATGGGAAGAATGTATGGTAATTCCATTGCACAAGGGTGATGCAAAGACCGATGTATCCAACATCGACCAATTGGTATCTCAGGTGGTGAAGATTTTGAAAAAATTTGTTAGGGCTTGCATTTATAAATGGGTTGACAGTGAATCTCTACTTTGCAATGAACAGCATGGGTTTACTGAGGGAAAGTCATGTTTTGCAACTTGCTCACATTCTGTAACAATGCTACCATTGAACAAGACAAAGGGAATGAATACACCATGATTCTTTTGGATTTTGCTAAGGCTTTTCACAGAATACAGTATGGAAGACTGTTGCATAAATTGGAGAATACGGTATCGGATTATAAACTATTGGCATGGATAAGAGGAGGACTGACTAACAGATATCAAAATATCTGACTGTGAATCTGCAAGATTCAAGGATCAGTCCTTGCTCCATCGTTATTCAATCTGTACGTTAACGACAAGCTATATACAGCTATTTGGTGATGATGCAAAGATAGGTAGGGTAATCAGGAATGCTGCTGATACGCAATACTTTGAATGATTTGAATTGTGAGCATGGGAAAATGGGTGCCATTTCAATCTTCATAAATGTAATGTCGTATAGTTTGGGGTGATTCGATATCTAATTTCGTATTATATTGGTGGAATTATGCTGGAAGAAACTGATGAGGCTACGGTTCATATCCTCATCAGTTTCGGGAAAGCAGTGTGAATGAATTTGAGAATAAGTATGATAGCTGGTGCGAATAGTATGGCCTTCCCTGATGAGTCCAGACTCCCTGGAGGTCTATCTTTATAATAATAATAATAATAATAATAATAATAATAATAATAATAATAATAATAATAATAATAACTGACAAAAATTACATAAAGAATGAAACTTACAAAATGTATTAAAACAATTAAAATGAAAAACGCACATGCAAAAATGAAACTCTCAATATATATGAAAATAACAGAATGTTCACAAATTAAATGAAAAAATAACTGACAAATAACTGATATCATAAACATAGTTAATGAAACCAACAAAATGCAAACCAAAAATAAGCATAAAATATCCATGGAATCATAAAATCCATAATATAAGAATGAGATAAGGACACAGATGTTTACAATCAGATTTCGCTATATAATTCATCGTCTGCGTTTATTTGAAGATTGTTATTTCATTAATGTTAACAAGATCTTTATTTAACGTTAATAAAATCGTGTTTCGAGTGAATAAGGACACCTGCTCATGATTATAAAAATCCAGAAGTACTGTAATAAATGAGTATGTCTTAAATTTGATCTCGAAGATTTGCACAAATGAATATAAGTCTAATATCGTTACTCTGCACGCCATAATAAATTCCTGAAACGGGTAAACCACAACAGAATTTCTATCAGAGTATTTCAATTAAAGAGATAAGCCATTTATAAAGCTCTTAACATTGTTATCGAAGTTCAAGCTTTGTCAGCAAAATGTACAAATATATCAAGAAAACTGCCAATACTTGCCGGTAATCAAATATTTCCGAAAAGTTAGTTGAGTTCACTTTAATATGTGATGAAATTTCTCTTAGAACAGTGGATGGCAACGAAAAGCTTTAGTTTGTGTACACTGTAGTTCCAAAATATTTGGAGGAATACAAAAAGAGGTTTGTCATGTATTTCTCCACGTGATAAAAAAAAAGCAAAATTAAAAAAAAAAAAGATGCAATGGCAATTTAATATAACGCGAATCAAAATATCGCATTATATTAAAAGTCATACGGTCGTGTATTACCTTTATGGAATGTGCTCCTCTTGCTTTGCAATTGAGAGAGAGAAAGAGAGCTGTAATACTATCAATTCGAGAATCTTTGACAGCTTGAAATTTCTTCTTGTAATAATTTCAATATCATTTAATTATTGTTTTTAAATAAAATCTATCTATAACAAAACAAAAACTTACAGAACTCATCAAGAACCTCAATAGGTCATTCTAATATTTCCATGTTGAACTGCTAAAAGTAAAAAAAAAAAAATCTACTTCTGGCTCAACTGGATATTGAAATGCACAAGCACGTGCCACAGACATATTTCTGATGAAAGATTACTCAAGGATAGAATTTCGGATATTTTTATATCTTCAAAACAATAGTGTCAGAAGGCCATGAGTTAGTTGCGTGCGACTTTGTTTTATCTCATTTCTTCGCCTTTCTCTCTCTCTCTCTCTCTCTCTCTCTCTCTCTCTCTCTCTCTCTCTCTCGGCATCACAGTTTATCTTGCCCTCAACTGTTCGTAGTTTCCAAATACGATGCCATAAATCAGATCGGATCATTTCCTACCGACACTGTCGGAAATTTAGTGAAGACTCTCGACACACACAAAGTTAGAAAGCAAACCTACAGGAATCAAAGAAGATATGGTCGCCATAACACGGAAAAGCAACGGAAGATATTTGATTTTTTTTCTTATTAAAGAAATGGAAAACATTATTGATATCTTTCTCGTAACTAAGTATGATATTGCTATTTTTAGTTATCGAACTCTTCACATACGCCATCTAGTAGAAATTTATAGATGTTTAAATAGCACATTGCGCATCATGTTTTATGCTTTAAATTGTGAAAAAATGTGTTTGTGCGTGTGTGTGTGTGTGTGTGTGTGTGTGTGTGTGTGTGTGTGTGTGTGTGTGTGTGTGTGTGTGTGTGTGTGTGTGTGTGTGTGTGTGTGTGTGTGTGTGTGAGAGAGAGAGAGAGAGAAAGAGAGAGAGAGAGAGAGAGAGACACGATAACAGACAAACGATATCCTAAAACATCATTAGGATATCGTTTGTCTGTTATTGTATCTTTTATCTTTTGAACCAATTGGCGGAGGAAGTATTAAAAAATCAAAATATCGCGTTATATTAAAAAGTCATAAGGTCTGTGTATTACCTTAATGGAGTGTACTTTTCTTGCTTTGCTGTTGATATTGTTGCGATGCGGAATAGGATTTCGCGCAAATAATGAGATATACGATATTTCAAAAAACAGGATTTCATTACTTTGAAATGTAATGAATAAATGGATATTATTTTCTTTCCTTAAGTGAGAATGCATTACTTCTGTATCTCTTTAATAAAAAAAAAAAATCTTAATAGCAAACACACAGTAATATAAAATTTGTAGTTAATTAAGGCACAAAATGAGGATCTAACTTTAGTTTTTGCTTAGAAAGAGAAAGAAAGAAAGAAAGAGAGAGAGAGAGAATTCTTTCCAGGCTTCATCACTTAGCATACAAGAAACCCCATCTTTCGCAGCTGACAGCACTGAAGTTCTTCAATATCACGCACTCTTTTCCAGTTTTACCTTCTTTTTTGTTGATTGGCTACGTCGTAGCGCTTTCTTTTAAAGTTCTTCCATTTGCATCAGTGATACCTTCGGGAGTGATTTATTTCTGTTCATTCCTTTCCACCAAAAAACGTCGCTGAAAAGGAAAAAAAAAACACGAGAAAGAAGATAAAATGTATGTCAGAACCTTTGTTCGTAGATATGGTTGGTCTGTTTCGTCATTGTTAATGCTGATCAGAAGTCAAATCGATTCCGTATTCCGGCCTATATGAAAGAATGTATTATTTTCGAATTGTGCCCCCCCCAGACGAGTACTATTTCCCGATATTGAAATTTATCTTACGAATCCTGTTTCGTGGAAATTCAAGCCAGTTGCCAGATAAATGTTGAAAGGCTAATTTAGCTGTCAGTCTCGATCTTTACTCTCTTGTGATATTTCGTTTTGTCTCGCGTTATCCTAAATGCATTTTCTGGCTATCCGTAGGGGGTGAAGAATCCCACAGTTTGGGGAAACACTAGTGTTAAATGAATGTGTACAACTAGATAAGTTGGGCAACTTGCCAAAGTGCGATACCGACACTGGTCCTATTGATTTTCACAGCGTTGGTCTGATTAGAAAACAGGCACCTTTGAAGCTCGTGATTTATCAGATCGTGGTAATTCCATAGTGCAAACAACTCTTATTAAGGCCACTGCTTACTCAGTCAACCCTTTCAAATCACCACCTGACTGCGATTCTAATTGGGTCATCTTGAATTTCAGCTACTGCACCAATGCATTTGTATCATTGGAATAAAAGATTCGCTTTCAGATTATTTGTGCTTTTCAGAAATGGCTTGTAGTTTGCCATGATCACGCTAGATGCCACTACTGCTGTGCAAGACGACAGCTGGAGAACATGTTATGCTTTCTGTTTCGTACATAGCCAACCTAATGAGACTTTAATCTAATGGATGAACACGTGACGTAATATTAGTAATGATAGAAGAGGTCGAATTATCTCAGAGAAAAGAGAACACACACACACACACACACACACACACACACACACACACACACACACACACACACACACACACACACACACACACACACACACACACACACACACACACACACACACACAGAGAGAGAGAGAGAGAGAGAGAGAGAGAAGGCTAGTTTTTCAGCAACAAGGCAACTTAATTCAGAAGTCATTAAGCTGCCCGAACGTATCAAACAGCGGCCATTAGCGTCTTAAAGAAGGAGTCTTACGAAGAACAAAGGCAGGTAATGAATTAAAGTGAACTCAATAATAAAATAATGATGTTACGGTCTTAAGAATCTGTGATTTGATTAAACAAGGATGTCATTTCTTTTAGCGTATTCAATATAGAATAATTAATTCAAACGGTTCTTGCTATTTCATTTGTTCTCTCTCTCTTTCAATCTCATCCATTTATTTTCCTTTCTCTCCTCATCTCCTTATCGTTCGCTCAACTATCTTTCTCCCTTAACACATTAATACCTTCATTTCGGTTTTTTTCAATATTTTTTAGATTTATCTTTTTCCTGATAACTCTTTCTTTTAAATTTTGTATATTTTCTCTCTCTCTCTCTCTCTCTCTCTCTCTCTCTTTAACTGTGTTTATATTTTTTATCTCTGCGTATTCCTTAGCTTTTTCTTTCTCTCTAGTTTTCTTTATATCTTATTTCTTAAATCTTTATGTTTTGTCACTCTATGTATGTTTATTTTATCGGATTTTTCTTTCTTTTTTCTTTCTTTTTTTTATCTTCGTTTTTCTTTTTAACTATCTTTCTTCTTCTCTTGATTTAGTTTTTCATTTCGATTCTCTTTCTATTTATTTTTTCTCTCTTTATTTTTCTTACCGACAGTTTTAACACTTTGTTTTTTACTTTCTATCATTGCTAATCTTAGATTTTTTCCTCTTTCTGCATTCATATGGCCGAACATCTCTATAAGAAAGTTGCACTGTGTATAGATTTAACCGAAGACCGATGAATCAGTAAAACGAATAAAAATAGATTACGTAACAATTATTAGCATGTCACAAATAGACAGTAGCATTAATAGAAACTTTACAGGGATCGGATGAGGTGGTAACTGTTCAAATCACCAATAACTCGGACAAAATCAGAACTTTTAAAATCAAATCTCGTTTCTTATACTGATTCATATTTGACTCGTCCAGTGCTGCAATTTAAACAAAATAAAAAGAAGACTTTTATTAATTGACACGAGTTCCTGTTCATGCGCAAATCGCACATTTTTTGTTTCCATGTTTATTTCATTTAGTGCTTTTTTCCCTATTTATCTTTGGACTATGTATATCTGTCTTATTATAATTTTATTTATCGTTCTCTTTCCTGTTTATATATCGTGCTCTCTCTCTCTCTCTCTCTCTCTCTCTCTGGGTGCATTCACATCTTCAAGAACCATTTTTCATAATGAATTCGTTAGCTTAAATCTTTCAGCATATCAGCCAATGCACTCATTTCTCTTTTTATGCTTTCGTACATTTTTGCTTCCCAAAGCAAAGCAGTCCAAGCAATAACTTCTGTTATTGCCTCATTTCTTCTGCTAACTATTTCACCCGAGTTGATGACGCTCAAGATAAAGTTGCTCCGTCGAATTTGTATTTCGTCTATTGCTCCACCAAAAAAGGAGAAACACAAAAGTTGAATCAGACAAAAGAGAAACGAAAGTGGAGCAAACTCCACACTTAAAGGAAACACACAAAAAAAAACTCAAATACGAAGACGGAATTTAGGATGTTTTCAAAATACGGAAAACTAGTGGACAAAAGTAAAACGTCAGAAAGTACTAGAATAGGGAGAATACACAGAAGGAATATGAGAAACGGGTGAACGTGATATCATTACTAATACTTGAGAAATTGGGTATGTTTTTATAACATTTTAAAGGGTTCTACTCGCAAACTTGTTTAAAAAAAATTGAAAAGAAAACTTGGCACGTCGCTGGAGATAAAAAAATAAGCGATGAAATATGAATTCAAACCTGTCTCTCCTCTCCTTCGTGTGCACACGTGCGTGTGTGTGTGTGTGTGTGTGAGAGAGAGAGAGAGAGAGAGAGAGAGAGAGAGAGAGAGAGAGAGAGAGTACGCGCTTCTATTTCTATCACGGAACCACCGAAATCACTTTCTACGAAATTGACGTCTTCCAATATAAAAATGTCAAAGTTTAGAAATGATAACGGCTACATTACCGCAAACGGCATGTTTATCAGAAAAACGAAAAATTACGTTCGATATCTCTTTCCCCCGCCCTTCATCCTTTTCTTACCCGTGCTGGTCAGGGAAGATCGGGACATTTGGTAAAGCGAATCTTCCCCCATACGATATCACATCTTGTAGACCCTTTAATAACATAAGGCTCGTGTTAGGAATGATGTTTTCAAGTACAAAAAAGTGTCGCTGTTATGACAAATTCTTTAAGTGTTCCCTCTCTTCCATCAAGTATTTTCTTCCACACACACACACACACACACGCACGCACGCACACTTGTTACAGATAGCATCGTGCAATTCACTATCTAAATGATCATTTGCGTCGATATTTATACTTCTACATTTCGCAAAACAGATTCGCTTTAAGATAATGATATTTTTTGATCGCATATGAATGATAAAGCGTTTTATTGCGTGAGCAAAATATACGATTACGTTATTAAGTAAGAAAAAAAAAAAGGGGGGGGGGGACACTGTGTTGCGAAAATTTTATCATCATCGCTTATTTCGTTCTTGAGAACGTAATTCTATATTTATGCTTCTTGTGTGTTTCATTTACTTTGTATATTTCATGAAGGAAAATGATATATCCTTTTCATCGAGTGCTGTCAATTCAGTCTATTTTATCGTCTTACTCGACAACAAACAATCAAAATTGTTTTACCACCTACAGAAGACACCACAAATCAACAAAACATTAAATGAGTGACTGTCTTTGTTCTTCCCGATTTGTTTTCCAAATTATTAATAACATTTTAAAAAAAATTCGTTTTCAAAATAGATTTTAATATTTAAAAAACAAATGCTTAATATATTTTAAAATATTTCTAAAAATGGAATACTAATTTTAAAATAAATAAATAAAAATACGTCAAAATAAAATTTAAGTTAAATCACGTGTTTGAAATCCTAATAATGCGAATAGCGTCTGCATTTTATGTAGCGACTGATCTTTTCCATCTTTCCAAAAATCCACTTTTTCCTTGTGTTTTGTGTTTCTACTGTTTACTGAGTGAGTTTTATTTATTGGCATATTTACTTGAGCGGCAAATGAAGGTTCGGTTAAGTAGTTTTGTGACTAAAGATTATCATTTGAAAGTAGGTTATTTAGAAACGAAATGGAAAGTTTAATCACCTGAGACTTTCATTTCGCCCCCATGAAATTACCTTTTGCATTCATGACAAGAATTTGGGTTGTGCTAATATCCACTTTAAAATAATTTGCATGGTCAGCAAAAAAAAAAAAAATTAATTCAGCGAAATACCACTGAAAGCAAAGCCTTTAGCTGGCATGCAATCTTTGAAAGGAAAAACAGACACGTTAGCCTAAAAGTTTTAAGCTCCTCTCAGCTCTAAATCGAACTTGTAATCATCTTGGAATATCTTAACAGATGCGAAAGATAGTTTAGCTTTTTTTTTATTTGTTTTTAAGTTATCGTGTCTTTTGAAAGTTTTACCACGTTGAAAACTTTTAAATATTCTGTTCTTTGTTATGATACTTTAGTTTTCGAGAGAACTGTTAATACCAATTTCAACGGGATTCACTTGATGATCAGCGGGGAACAACATTAACATTTTTCGGCATTAAAAACACATTATACACCGACAAAAGCACCTACTGATCGGTTAGTTTCTCCAATTATAGCATACCATGGTATGTTCTTGTGTAGTAGCACTTTCGACTCATATCCTTCCGCTGACAGAAATAGTCCATCCTATTTTTCTTTTATGTTAAAAAAAAATCGCGCTTTAATTACATAAGCTTAATTTAAACCAGAAACACAACAACAGTAACTGCAACAGCGATAATAATGAAATAAATTAATAAATAAATATGGCCAGTGTACAATTCCCAGTAAAGATAATACTGACTTTTTATAGACAAACGTTTTGTGTGCATGTGTGGCATCAAAGCATTTTCACGTTTAAAGGCCTTAAATGGGCTAAAAATAATGATCACGCAAGAGCAACTCTGTCTGTTTATGAAACACACCACCTGCCAAATAACGTCCTTACTTTTATTCATCCCGCCTTGAAACAAGTTAAGGTTTTTTTTTTTTTTTTATCCTTTCTCAAAAAAAAAAAAAAAAAAAAAAAAAAAGTCATCTACCTTCTATTTTATGCAGTAAAGTTACATCAAAGTGACATAAAAATTTGTAAATCTACAAAATATGAAAAAAAAAAAAAATGCTCGCGTGTCTCAAGGCTAGTGTGCATTTTTTTTTTTTTTTTTTTTTTTTTTTAAAGTAGTCACGACAAAGTAGTAGAAAATCATCGGGGAAAAAAAAGTCATTAGAAAGCTGATGTGCACAGATTTCTTATTTCTTTCTTTCTTTTTTATGGTGGCGTTTCTTTGTAGAGATTTTCTACGTTGCCTGGAACATATTGCAAAATTGAACTGTTCAACTGTGACAGCGCATTTGTGATGTTCCTTTCTGGAAGAAAATATAAAGCTAGTGGGGAAGTGAAAGTTCCGTGTGTTTGTCAGGTAGAAGAGTCAACCTTTGACAGAAACTGTGTTTTGATTTACGTTGTGTGAAAGGCTGTAATCACTCAGGAAATATCTTGTGATATTTTTTGTTTACTTCCCAGCAAAAGAACAATGTTTCCAAATATTAACAAACTTTCTCTAGAAAAACGATAGAATTTCAACTAGATATTCTCACCTAGAACTTGCCCGATGTAAAAACAGAAGAATAACTCTATATTCCCACGCGGCTATACAAATATCATACGCCACAAGAACAATTATCTATGCAAAAAAAGAAACATCGTCGCTTTTAACGCAAGCATCTCTCAGGGGGATTTGCTAACTACAAATAAATTAAATATTAAAAAGTTTAATAAAATAGCCCAAAAATAGCCAATATGTTTTACGAAGTTATGCATACTATAGCATTCTATACTATAGTATACAATACATTAGCCCTACCAGTCTTAATGTATGGAAGCGAAATCTGGACAATAAAACAAAAAAGACAAACAAAGATTAACAACGGCAGAAATGAAGTTTATGAGAAAAACTGCAAAGTATACCCTATTTGATCACAAAAGAAACGAAGAAATTATGAAAGAATTAAACCAAGAACCAGTAATAGAAAAAATTAAAAAATATAAACATAGATGGATGGAACACGTTCAAAGAATGAAAACAGAAAGATTACCAAAACAAGCCTTAAAGTACTAGCCATTAGGAAAAAGAAAACCAGGACGTCCTCTTAAACGATTCAACGATGACTTCTAAGGCCGGAACAGGCCATGCTAGGCCTAAATTCTTGATACGCATGATGATGATGATGATGATGCATACTATAGCAAGGCACTTAAATATTCTTGATTTTTGTAATGAAAAAGAAACAACGAACTATACTATAAAATGTAATTTAATAAATTATATTTAATATATTCAACTTGACGTTCGGTTTATTTAACCACATGGAAAATTTTTGGACAAATCACAATGGGTTCCAAACGTGTCAGTAGATACGTTCAGAAATATTCGAAATAGACTCACAATGCGGCGCATGCGCTATTCATGATGTGGTTTCCTTACTACTTGATGCGTTAACTTTTTTGTTGTAATCATTGCTTTACTTCATTCTCCTGAAGAAGTATATACTATAAATTGCACGAAACTAGTTGAGATTATAACTAATCAACTGTGATTTAAAATTCGTGCACGTGAACTCCAACTGCAAGAATTACTCGGCCAAGTTCGTGTTATCGGATAGTTTTAGTTTATTTTTCGATTAAAGGGCACGCAAACGAACTTGACTCTCTAACAAAATGTAAATGTATACTCTATATGCGGTGCGTGTACGCATGCGCTAAATAGGGATGCACGTAACAATTATGACAACGCAACTATTCCCTCTTATGTCAGATAATTGGGAAAGACTAACAGGAAAAGAGAGAGAAAGGAAATGTTGGATAAACATCTAGAAAGTTTTCGGTCGCCTTTTAACAGGAGATGTGACGACAACATGTGGATATGTCACAAGTGTCCATCCTCGAGAGTGATGCTGTGTAGGGAAACAAAGTAGACGCACTTCTCGCTTCATTAGTCCTTGACATGACTTCCCATGTGACTTTAGCCTATATTACACTGTCATTCATTAGCACTCAAGCAAACCAAAAGCAAATCCTGATACAACAACAATGTCTAACCTCGGTTGCTACTTTAATCAAGTCGACAGACAAATTTAGACACTTTCTAATGGCTGTCCTTCACTTTCAAGGACTGGAAGTTTAGTTTTATGCCGAGAATTATTATAAATTTTCTCAACAGGTCAAGTCACACGATAAATAATGAACATTTAGAAGTCTAAGCATCTTCAACCCAATTTTGATGACCTTTCCATCAAAAAAAGCTTTAAAAATTTAAAAAAAGTAGCGAAAATTATGTTATTCTACTTAACATAAAAAAACATAAAAATGACATTCAAAAACTTATAATCTCGACAAACATGACAAAACTAATAGAACAATTATATTTTTTCTCGGATATTTTTCAATAGGTTCCAGAATTAGTCGATAGATGTACAAGCAAACATGGTTTTCCCTCAAGGAAACTCAGTTTATATTCTGCTTCTCTGAAACCATAGAAGACACACTGTTTCAGATTCGCTCCCCGGTGACTCTGAAATTCATCGATAATCGTTGATTCCGCTATTAGTGATGGCTAAGGATGAAGACCAGATGCCTACCGATTTCCAAAATTTCTTTGGGGAATTAAACATAGCTAGATGAAGGATTATTTGTATTTCTTTTCATTTATTGTTGTTGATAGTGTCAGTCGGTATCAACGATTCCCTTTGAATAAAAAAAAATAAAAAAAAAAAGTCACATCTCATCTAGAACGGCAAGAATCGTTATCAGGACTTTTCGATGGAGGGCGATTTAGCCGGTCCCATACGGAGATAGTAAGGCTTTCTACTTCCGGAAACTGAGCGTTTTAATCCATAAACTGACAAACTACTCCTGGGAACACACAGTGTACATACAAAAATCAATGTTAAACATCGATATATTTAACCCACTAAACTCATCCACGAATAACATCAATCAATGTGTAAATAACATTAATAAACTCTCTCTCTCTCTCTCTCTCTCTCTCTCCTTTTGTTATGAAAGCTGTTGTTCATTAAATTTAGACATCTATAATTGCAGTTTTTTCAGGCACTTCTTAAATTATTAAAAATTCAAAGCTTTCCAAATAAAACTAAGCAAGGTTTGATTTTTTTTCCATCAGCTGGAGAAGTTCCAGAAATAGATTAAGCCATTTCAAATGCGTTTCTTCTTCTTCTTCTTCACTGCAATTAAATGAGGATTCTCATCGTTCAAGCTTTGAAAGCTGAATGTTAGAAGACGTCTCTCTCTCTCTCTCTCTCTCTCTCTCTCTCTCTCTCTCTGTTGATATGTAACTTCCATTTATTTTATTTTTTAGTTAATCCTAACTAAGCATAATCGTCTACCGTGTATATACCAGTCATTAATTATGAAATGCAACGACAGAAGACTTCTTTAAAGTGAGCTAACTACACTTGCGACAGCATTTATTATTCGCAAATGCGAAAATTATTGCAAAACCCTTAATTTCATATTACAAACTTTTTTTTTTAGGTTGAAAGGCGACTTTGGCTTCAGAGACATTAGATTTATATGCACGTAATTGAATGCAAATGTCAAATAAATATTAAATAATGCAGTTGCGACACACTCTTGCCGTGAAACAAATCATAAGTAAATGATTGCAATGAAATATTTTGGTGATCTTTAATGTTTCGAAATCTTAGTTTGCTCATCAATGAAAAGTTTATTATTGCTGAAATGAAGAAAATTCATTCCAAGTAAGTTTTAAAAAAAGCTTCTTTGAAATGAAATTTGACTTTTTCTTCCCCATTTAAAAGCTTGATTGATTTTTTCGTGTGTTTTCGTACAATGGTGCACAGACTGGTTTGTTTCCAAACATTGTTATAATCTCGATTACTTTTCTCTCGTTGCTAGGTTACGGACACTCGACCCCTGTGACTTGGGGAGGCAAGACGTTCTGTATGTTCTACGCCTTAGCCGGGATCCCGTTGGGACTGGTAATGTTCCAGAGTATCGGCGAGAGGCTGAACACCTTCGTCGCTTACCTGCTGAAGTTCGGCAAGAGGTGTCTTCGGATGAAGAACACGGAGGTGTCCGAGACCAACCTCATCTGTCTCGTGTCCATCCTCTCGACTATCGTCATGACGACGGGTGCCGCTGCCTTCTCCAAATACGAACGGTGGGACTACTTCGACGCTTTCTACTACTGTTTCATCACCTTGACCACCATCGGCTTCGGCGATTACGTGGCCCTGCAGAAAGAGAGCGCCCTCCAACACAGGCCGGAATACGTCGCTTTTAGCTTAGTGTTTATCCTCTTCGGACTGTCGGTGGTGTCGGCAGCGATGAATCTGCTTGTGCTTCGTTTCATGACTATGAACACGGAAGACGAAAGGAGAGACGAGGCGGAGGCCCAGTCGGCGGCGCAAGAGGCTGTCCGTCTGGAAGGAGACGTCATCACAGCCAACGGAAGCATCATTTCCGGCCAGGGCCCGGAGGCTTCCGACACCGATGACGTCACCTCGGTCTGCTCGTGCACGTGTTACACCCACAGAAGGACGCCCAGGCACGTTTATTCGATGCGGCGGTCGCCCAACAAACCGTCGCATCTGCTGCCCATGCACGTACTGAGCGCTTCGGACACTCGGGACGACATCATGAACTCCGTACACGCCGACACGACCCTGTTTTTCCACTGTGACGACATGAAACAGAAGCGAGCATCGATCTGATGAAGGAGCAAAAGCTATCAATGGGAATTCACTGTTCTATTCATCTTCGACGTCCACCCCAAGTTGACGGAAGGTGTCACTTCCCCCCCAACGGGGGGAAATGTCCTCTAGCTAAAGAGGATTCCTCGCTTAAGGAGGAGGAGAAGAAATCCAAGAGATCGCCCATCTTATGACGACTTCCTGTCCTGATGTTAAGGCTCGTCATTATCGTTGTCTGCTGTCTACAAATCGACTGGCAAAAGCGGCAAACAAACAGAAGCTGGAAGATGCTTATGAAGAAATACAACAGTACTTCATCCGGGTAAAGAAACCTCTCCATATTTGGTTAAGAGAGAGAACGAGAGAGAGTGAGAGGGAGAATGTATACACAGAGAAAGCTGTGCATTTCAAAATCGACCGGTCTGGCTTTATTCGGCGGACAGAAACGCCATCTAACGACCAAATTGATAACCAAGTCTTCTACTTCTAAACACTTTAAAGACATTTGTTTCCTTACTGGGAAGATGCATGTCATTTTGTAACCTAAATCTCTACATTATTATTTTTTCTTTGTTTCTTTCCTCTCATAGATTCATCACTAGTGAAGTTCAGTTCTGTTTTGTATTACCAACAAACGTGAGCTTACTGTGTCAAATTTTTCTACAGTACACATCATATTTCAAGCATATACATCACGAATTTTCCATGACAGTAGAATTAATTCTTATTTAAAAAAAAAAGAAAGAAAAGACATGAAGCTATATATCTTTAATCACTAAAGACTTTGGACCATTTCATCCATCCTAATATAAATATTTAAATATCTAAGAATTTTATTTTGAATTTTTATCTATTTCAAATTCTAATGACATTAGCTAGATGGAAGCATTTGTTGATTAGAATTCAGCTAATTCTGGTTTTGTTTTGTTTTGGTTACCATCCTAGAACAGCGATTGAGATGGCTTCCTAATATCATTTTCATACGAACTTTATAGTAATGTTGAACACTTGTATATGCAATAATTAGGGGGTATTATATATAAATATATGTATATATATATATATATATATATATATATATATAAATCAAAAATTCTCAATTACCGATCATTATGGTAATATACTTCAATTTTGCCGACTTCTCTATATTTCACGTTCTTTCATCATAATTCATTATTATATATTTCACTCTTCGCTACCTATTTTAAAACATTACCAGGCGAAATGTGGTATCAGTGAACTGTTGCTGAATCAAACATAAATAAAATTAAACCACGAAGACAGGACAATTCTGTATCTTCCAAAGATGTGCCTGAGAATGTAGCTTCTCTAATCCTATCGCTTCATTGTCACACACACACACAGACACACATACTTAAACTACATAATTCTTCCCCCTTAACAGTTGCCTTATCCTAACTCCCCATCGTCCATGCTCTTTGTAAACAAAAGAGGAAAAAAATGCTAATTACCGTCTTAGCCTATTTAATTGCTGCTTCGTCACCTGATTGAAGAAAAAAAATAGCCTATTGTACACCTTTAGTGTTAACTATGACACATTGTTTTCACCAAGCATCGCCTTCTTTATGGGCACCAACTTATTCACTAACTCATATGTATATAATAGCCAACGGAAGAGTTGACAACTACATCCCCCAGATGGCAGTAGGTGCGATTGTACACGGGCTGCCATTAGACTACCTGTGAAATTAACCATAAAAAATCTTAGGGAAAAATATTATGAAAACGTCACTTTTGCTTGAATAAAATTCTGATTTTTTTTCCTTTGACTTTTGTTTTCATTGCCTTTTTTTTTTTTTTTTTTTGTAAATACTTTTTTTTCACCAGAATACGATCATAAAATCCCCATAAAACAATAATAAAAAATTAACCAAACTATAATAACCAGACTTATTACTAATTTATGATTTTGTTAAGCCATTAAACACTAGATGTCACTATGTATGGCAAAAACTGTAAGCTATTATAATTACTTTACTGAATGTTTTAATTATTTTCAAATTCTTGCCTTGACTATAATGCTAACGATGTTTTGACTATATGGTTTAACATTATAATATTTTAATGGGTCCTAAAAGACCAATGCTGTTGTTCTGAAAAACAATAAAATACTTGCAGCAATACGGGATTACTTATGCTAAAAGGGTTGATATCATGTCTCGCAATGTGTGGGCGGGTGGGTGAGAAAGTAAATAAAAAAATTAAAAATAAAATATTTATTGGTATGAATGCATTGTCCAAAGCTTAAATAATAAAGGCCCATCATGTGCACATAATGAATATTTTTAATTTAATTTTTATTTAATACTTTCGACTAGGATAGCCATTTGTCTGTAAATTAGACAAAGCTTTCTATAAATGTGTAAATGTTGCATTATTGCAAAAAAAAATAATTTCAGGATTCATATGAATACCATAACTAAACTTGGAAAATTATCCAATATAATCTGATTTCCTTATTGTCATTACTTGTATTATGAAATACAACCCCAAAATGAGTGTAATCAATATTTTAAATTACCAGTAATCCTTTCTATCATAAACAGCTCACATATTTCTAATTTTCTCGAATGTGTATTTGTCTCCTAAATCGTAATAATATTAATTAATGTTCGATGATGATAGCGAGTGGCTTCTAGTCTGCCCATAGGAATAATATCTCAGAGTTTCGGTATAATTGCTTAGTTATCATCAGCCATTTTCTGTTCACTGCTGGACGAAGGCTTCCCTCAAAGTTCACAATTCATTTCTATCTTGAGTTTTTTTATTCCACTAAATTCCAGCCATCTCTTTAATCTCATCCTTCTACCATCTATTTGGTCTTCCTGTAACTCTCTTTCCATCTCCAGGATGCCATTCTGATATCAACTCTGTCCATTTATCCGTGATACTTCTTGCAATATGACCTGCCCATTGCCATTTGGATCTTTTAACGGCTGTTATAATGTCTCTCGCCCTGGTGTGAGTTCTGATCAAAAGTATTGCGCTTTCTATCTAGAATGGATCGAGTAATGATCTTTTCTTACCGAGTAATGGGTAATCTTCACCTTGTTGGTCAATTTTTGCATCAAAGTATATGTTTCACTTCCATGTGTCATGACAAAAAGTATACAACTGTCGAATATTTTGAATGTTTCACGGTGTTTTTCAATGGCTATCCAACTAAGTTGAATTCTACGTATAATGTCTTCTTCACAGTCACCCTCAAGTGTGATCTTTTGTCTTACGTAAACATAGAAGATTACTATGCCAATATCCTGATGTTCCATTTGGCTTTTTTTTGGTAATGTATTTATTATTCATTATTTCTGTTTTGTCTTTGTTTATATTTAATCCTTTCTTTTTGCTTTCTGCATTCTATTTAGTGATCATTTGTTGAAGTTCTCCAGAGTTTTCTAAAAGAACAATGTCATTAGCAAATCGTAGGTGATTTAGTTCTTTCGCATTTATCATAATTCTTCTATTTTTCCAATCCAGGTTTTTTTAAAAAAAATTTCTTCTTGGGATGTAAATACTGCAGGTGAAATAACATCTCCCTGTTTAACTCTCTTTTTATAGGAAAAATTCATATTTGTTCCTGATTTTAAAGACGTAGTTGAATTGCTATATATATATATGACTAAGCATACCAATGCAAATTAATTTCAGAATAAAATTACACTAGTTTTTTTGTTGTTTTTTTTACTAATAAATTTAATGATATATTATACCAACGAGTTTCACCAACTGGGCTGTTTGGCTTCTTCGGGGCATACAAACGGTAAAGACAACTTGTGTGTGTGCACGTTCCGTAGTTTGCAGCAAAATTAATTTCTGGAAAACTTAGCGATCTTATTAAGGTTTTCCATATGTCAGGCAGGATCATTCCTTGATTTCTGTTTAGGCTGCTTTCAGAACGGAGAACCATTGTGGATCCGTTACAGATCTGTAGACCAACTATTCATATTACGTAATAAATTATTAGTGGCCTCGTAGTTTTTTCATGTAGGATCTGAGTTTAATATCCGATAAAATCAAGCCCTATATGGAAAAACCACGTGGCTTTAACATTTTATACAATTTGTACCCTCAAGATACTGCTAACCATTTCAGTCATTACCTCAAATCAAACTTCTTTAAATCGAACGGCGCTATCTATGAACAACTAACTGGTTCGGCTATGGGCAGTTCCCTATCTCCTCCGCGTGCAGATCTATTCATGGAGAAACTAGAAAATGACATCTTTTCTGAATTTTACCCTAAGACCCTAGTATGGTGGAGGTATGTTGATGACGGTTTTATAACTCGGAGAAACACTAAAACAGCGCTTTTTTGACTTTCTAACAATGATAAATTCCTTCCATCAGAAAATCAAATTCACCTTGGAACTTGAGAAGAATAGACAACTACCATTTTTAGATACCTTAACAAAAAACAAGCAGACGGATATATCAGCCTTAAAGTCTACCGTAAACCAACCCATACTGGAAGTAATCTTCACTTCTCGTCTACTCACCACATTTCTCAAAAACTTAGCATCATACACATGCTCAAAAATAGAGCCACCATCATCTTATCCGAAGAAAAAGACCTCTGGACGAATTAACTCATATATCACAGACCCTGGAAACAACGACTATCAAAGAAATTTAATTAAAAAGATTCTTCATAGCAACTCCACACAACAACAATCTTCCAAGGCTCAATATAAATCCTCAATTGTCATCCCTTATGCAGGAATAGTGTCAAAAAAGATTGCCACATTCTTTAAACCTTTTGAAATTAGAGTAACTTTCAAACCGATCAAGACGATCCTAAACATATTTAGGTCGCCAAAAGAGAGCAATGCCTTCTTCAAATACGCTGGAGTATACAACATCCCTTGCTCTTGTGGTCAGACATCAAGGTCTTGAAATAAGAAAAAAGGAACGTGTAGGGGATGTTAAAAACAACAGAATAGATAGTTCCGGATTAGCCCTCCAGTTCTTCAACGCAAGCCACACCACTGAATGGGACAAAAGTTCCATGCGTTATCTAGAAGAAAATTTCCGGTGTAGCAATTTCAAAGAAGTCACAGTGAAAGCAGCCTAAACAGAAATCAAGGAATGATCCTGCCTGACATATGGAAAATCCTAATAAGATCGCTAAGCTTGCCAGAATTTAATTTCGCTGCAAACTACAGAGCGTGAGCGTGACACGCACAACAATAACTAATGAAACACGCTCCATGTATGATGTTACGCGTCTTTTTAATTTATGTTATATTTTATACATTTGTTCTATGTACTAGCGCCTTTGAGTTGTCTTTACCGTTTGTATGCCCTGAAGAAGCCAAACAGCCCAGTTGGTGAAACTTATTGGCGTAATTTATCATTAAATTTATTGTTCAAAAAAAAAAAAAAAAGTGTAATCTTATTCTAAAATAAATGAAGTCAGCGGCCAAAAAAATATACTCACAATATATCAATGCAAGTTTATTTAATTCCTTGAATTTTAAGTGCTTCTAAAATAGCTAATGTTGAGATCGAATCAAATGCCTTTTCAAAATGAATAAATCCTAGACCTAAGGGTTTGTGGTATTCATTTGTCGTATTACTTTAAATTTTAATATGATTAGAGTTGAATTTTTTCTGAAACCTGCTTGTTATGGAGGTTGGCAAAAATCTAGTTTATTTTGTATTCTGCTAATGACTTTTGTAAACATTTTGTAAAAATTGCTTAGTAAAGACAGAGTGGCGATCAGTTGGCAGCTCTCTTAGATTCGGTTAAATAATGTGATATAATATAATTTGCTTCATCAAGACTGTTATAGCTTCAGTTCCATTCGCCGACTACAGGAACTGTTTGCCGATCTTTGGCACAAGTAAGTAGGGTTATTTCTTCCTGGAATCTTGAGATTTTAATCAAGCAACTTCAAAAAAAAAATAAATAAATCATAGGGGATGTTAAAAATAGATCACGCACTATTTCAGATATAATTATATAATGTTTAAGGTTTGGGACTATAAGATGACAGCACTTGTATACTGCTGCTGTTTACTCGATATTTTGAAATCGTAGGTAGCTGTGAATTAAACTACTGGGGACAACTGTGAGCGTAGATCAGCTGCCCACCGATTTCCAAAAAGTTATCAAAAAATTTCGACTTGCTTTTGAGTAGAATAAAAGAAATTGGTGGAAATATTTTCTTGTATTATATCTTCTCTCATTTATTCAAGAGTAAAGTAAATTTTAATTAAAATAAACATTACAGCGGTATACAACACTTGTATGCAGTACGCGCGTAGTATAATATAGTTTTAATATAAAATACGAGGTGCTAAACAAATGCTTCGAAGTTTTATTTATAAAGTCGATCTTATAAATGCCAGTCTGGTTGGCTGAGTGGTTGGCGTATCCGTTCTCCAGCCAAGAAGCTGAGGATTCGAATCCCGCCCTGGACATGGATGTTTTATCCTACCAATTCTGCGTTAGGAAAGGAATCTGCGATTCTACCACTGCTCTAGCAGAAGGCTTTACTCCCAAAGTCCTGTGAAGTCTGGGAATGGCGTTCAGTGACACCAAATGTGAATCACTATTAACTAACTTCATAAAATAGAAACTAATAACATGACTGTTTCGGTTTACCTCTTTCTACTGTTAATACAATCGTCTTCCATGCATGAATTTCAGACTGATTGATATGTTTTCATTGAGATTTTCAGCGTGACAGAGAATATTAGCTATTCTGAATCAGGTTCTGCCACGTTGCTGTAATAGACGCCCTTTCAACTTTATTTTCATCTTTGGAGAAAATAAAAAGTTCGGAAGTGTCACATCAAGAGAATAGGAAAAAAAGTAAGCCTTATCTGATATTTTGCAAGCAACTTCTGTACAGATAAGAAAGAGTTAATAGCGCATAACAAGGCTGAGGAACTGGTTCCTCTCTCGGAAGTGAAATGTTTTGTTTGCAGTTTGATCTTGCAGGACAGATGCCTTGTGAATGAACCGACTTACGTAGGTAAACGGAAAGAAAAGGAAGAATAACATTATTATCGTCTGTGGTTACTAAATCACATTTGCGTCGTAGTTCCACTTATCAACTAGTTTTATTTCCCATATGGTTACTTCAACATTTTTAGCCAGTCACTCAACTCATCAAGAAAACAAAGAATATTCCCAAACAATGTGCACTAATGGAAGGCTGAAACATCTCAAAATAAACAAGAACGTATCTTTCGACAAGTAATAACCATTTCCACAACTTAATCAACTCATGGTCATACAAAAGAAGTAATCTTCTAGTGATCATTTTTTATACTTTTGAAAGCATAGTTCAGTGGAAATGACCTTTGCATCGACTGCGATAGGCCGCCTTAGATAGATTTCAGTTCGATTCTGGTCGCCGACTAAAGGAAATTTTTCCAAGCCTTTCTTCGTACAGCTCCAGAATTAGTCGATCTCTGGCACAGGCGAGTGGTTTTTTCCTCCGGGAAACTCGGGTTTTTCTCTCCGTAAACTTGAGAAAACTGACAGTAGAATCCACAGTATTTCAGATAATAGCATATTATGTTAGTGTTCGGGAACACGACATGCGACGCATGCCAGTCGTCTCTTTATCGGATGTCACTAATAATTAGTGATAGTCATGTCACCTATCTCTGATTGATTAATGGTGGAAATTGAACTTCCCTTCAGTCTCCAAAAGATAGATAAGGCAAAAGCGGCCTCGTGTACTCCCTATAATAGAATAAATGGCTTTAAATGATGTTTTTATATATTCAATTTTAAAAGCACTCAGGCCTGTATAGCTGTGTGGAAGTGCCTTTTGCGTCCATAGCGCCAAGCCGCCAAAGAAAGCTGTTCTGCGTTCGAATGTAGTCCATCTCTAAAAGAAGACCAGTTTCAGCATCATATTCGACAGGAGATAGTGGATTTATTTCTTCAAAAAAAAATAATAATAATTTTTTTCGTTCTGTAAACTCAAGAAAATTGACTGTATTTCAGACAATAAATATAGTGTTAAGATTAGGGACAATGAGATGACGATACTTGTTCAGCCATCTCATCATTAGATGTCATTTATAATTACTGATAATCTTGGGCCAGCTATCTCTGATTGGCTACCAGCAGAGGGTGAACCGCATCCTGTCCCCAAAAGTTAGTAAGACTAAACTGCTTACCTTCTCATATATGTACTTTTAAAAGCACTCACTTCTGTGTAGCCTCTGGAAGTGCCACTTGCATCCATAGCTCTAAGATGCCAAAGAAAACTGTTCTACATTCAAATCTTCTCCGCGACTAAAGGAGGATTCGTTCTCGAATCAGTCAATCTCTGACATGAGATTGCAAGATTTTCTCTTTCGGAAAATAAAAAAAAGTCTTATCAACTCAAGAATTTACACCATAAACCACAAAATTCACACTATTTCAGACTAAGAAATATACTGTGTTAGGGTTAGGACCACGAAATGGTGGCACTGGTCTTCCTCTCTTTACCGGATGCCATTTATAATTAGCAACAGTCTTGGGATAGCTGTTTCTGATTGGCTGCCAGTGGAGATTGAAAATTTCCCTCAGTCTCCGAAAGTTAGAGTGAAACGTCCTCACCAGTTCCGAACTTACTTCCTATAGGAAATAAAAGGCATTAGCCAGGGTTTTTTGTTCTTTTGCATATTTTATTGTCATAAGTTTCATAAAAGTACAAAAATTATTAGAAGTAAATAAGAAGAAAGTGGACTATAGAACCACGTGGAAACAGCATACGTTTTCATCTGTAGAGCTTGGCCATTTGTAGAGCCACCTGAAGAAAAACCGTTCTAAGTTCGATTTTTATCGCCAACTTCAGAAACTCTTTCTAAGCCTTTCTTCAACTGGTTCCAAACTTAGTCGTCTGCCAAATATGGGTTTCTTTCTCTCTCTGTCTCTCTCTCTCTCTCTCTCTCTCTCTCTCTTGATTTTCTAATCCTGCAAATCAAGAAATTGGACTGTAGAAAACCACACTGTTCGAGACAGTAATATGTAGTTTTGGGGTTAAGGGCAGTATGATAGCGGCAGTTGTCTGCCATGCATGATATCCTTCCTTTGTTCCTTGACACCTATTAAAATCATTGAGAGCCATTGGCCAGTTGTCTGTGATTGGCTAATGGCAGATGTTAACTGAACTTTAGTCTTCAAACGTTATTCAGAACTAAATCGCCTTTCCTATTCCTTTTGATACATTAAAAGATTTAGCAAGAAAGCTTTAAAGTGCTTGACTATGATTGCCATTTGTTGTGGTGCCTTATTACCTACAAGAAAAAAACGTACAAACGGCAGATACTATAAGGATGCCTCATAATGCAACAACCCATATATAGCCTATTTATACGCTACTGTTACTGTTATGAAATGCATTTGTTGTCCATAAAAAATTGATTTGTGCGTGTATCAGTTTCGTACAAAAATGCAACAGCAATCCTGCCTGTTGATAAAATTTATTATCTTAATAACAATTAAGATTCACAAAAAATCTTTCTGAATTTAACCAAAATTGAAATTAACCTCGGACAATCTCATTAAAGGTCCTACGAGTAAATATCGAATTTTGTCAAAATTCGACCATCTAGAACGGCACTGTTATAAATGGAAAGACATAACAAAGAAATTCCTGTATATAGACAAACTTTTCTTCAGTTGGACTCAACTAATATCACACCTGCATAGAAGATTATTAAACGCACCATATTACCATGTTTCAAACGAAATCACTTTGCGTTTCTTAGTAGAGTACGAGTATCATTCGCCATCAAATATTTCATAATTTCACTTTATGAATTTTTAATTTAAATTTATTTATTTTACGTATTCGAATGTGTGAAATGCAGAAATTGCAGTTTGTAAAATTAAAAGAAACACGAATGATCCACAACAGTATTCCAAGGATGAATAGTTGGAATTAGTTTCGCAATCAGATCAGTTGCTGGTTACCACAGCGACTCCTTAAAAAAATACTTCAGATAAAAATACTTTTACCTGAAGAGCAGGGTGTGCTTTTTCTTCTGTCTCTCATCATTTTATGATGAAAGGCAGACAAACAAAGTTAAAGACATTCCATCATCTTTCCTATAACCTAGATTTCCTATGCCATTATACACTTTAAACTGCTGTCTAACGCGATGTAATTGAATCTCCTTTTAAGCCCCTTAAGTTACTAAACATTCAGGAACGGACTCTAATGAAAGGCAGCTGTCTAAAGTACCAAAAATAAGTTAGGAAATTGAGGTTAAAACTAACATTGCAAGAGCAATTGCAGTATTAAGATATCTTCCTAATTAATGTTAATTAGAAACAAAAAAGCAAGAAGATTGGCATAAGAAAATAACTACAAGAATATGTACAAGAAGGCATGGACGTTTGTGATTGTCTGTGGAAAAAATAGTGGTGGCGGTCGGCGGTAGATGGCGTTGTTGTAGTTGCAGTCAATTGGTGAATTGTGAGTGGTAGAAGCAGAGTCTTAGAGCAGATGCCCTCCCTCGATGAGTCTTTGGACTCCCTGGAGGTGACAAATAATAATAAAATTTACCGATTCAATCATTCAGTACCCGGATGTAGCAGTCAAAATCATCGGTAGCTGCGGGTAAACCCCGCTGCGTGAATCAATTGTTAAGTGAAAAAGTTATTATGATCTTCTTGTAAAATAGTAGTTATTACTGACCGAGTTTAATAAAGATTTAAAATATTCGTCAGTTCGGCATTTAAAGTCTCAAATCTTAAGTTGTATCACAATCTGTCAATTCATTCTCGAACATAGAAATTTAGTGATGCGTTAATTTGCGAAGTGGAAACATTCCAGTTCCTTGTTGAGAAGAATCGTTTTAATTAATTGTACGTACGTTGTTATTATATTCTCTACTTAATGTGGTATTCTACATCTTTCTCCAAAGTTAACAGTCGCAGAAAAAGAAGAAGAAAAAAACGAACTGAGTTGAAAAATCGTTAAACTTCATTCTTAAAGATATCATTGGAACCAACGCTGCAATTTGTGCTGAAATGTATTGCACAGAAACTACTACATTTGCACAACTTATCACTTATATACAGTAAAGATACTGGAAAATCAAAGAATGGGTAGTTGTGGCAGAGTGGTTCAGGTGATGGACTTGAAATACATTGGGGGTCTCCCTCCACAGGTTCAAATCCTGTCGACTGCGTATGGGTTTATTTTTACCAAGATGAAAGATATTCTGCTGATCTCTCAAAATACGTGTTTACGTTTGATGATTTTTATGGAATAAATAGTTTGTAGTAATTGATTTCTTCTTATCAATTTACTTTCCCTGGTTTAATTTCCATTATGATGAATATCTGAGGAATCCAATTGTGTTGTCGCTTAAACAGTTAAAGATAAAATTATTTATAAAAATGGCGATGGATCATATTGAAAATCATGGTTGAATTTCAGGAAAAGGAGGTAAAATCTTTAAAAAAATTGGACATTTTATAACACTGGGAAATCGGAAAGGATTTGTGAAAAAAATAAGTAAATAACGATAAATAACTTTCTTGGATTCTATTCTTCGGTAGTATTTCTTGTCCTCGCACGAGTAGAAGTGAGGGAAAGACACTGAGGTCACAGAAATCAGTGAACTAAATCAATTGAGTAACATATGTGCGGTCTATATTTGCTAGTATGGCTCAAAAGTGTCATCACCAATTTTCCTCCGAAAGATAATGACAGTTCCTTGAAGAGGAAAAGTTGGTTAAAAAAAAAACAATTGCAGTACATAATTTAGAGTAATTGTAAGGGAAACACTTACTTGGGAATGCAGAGCACGCTACAATATTTTAAAGCGGTAAAAACGAATCACTCATGGCAAAATTATCAGCGCTGATCCATTGGTTTTCCAGTTACACTGAGAAGAGAAGAAAGAGGCGGGAGGTTATGATAAGCCATTCAGATATTTCTTGTACGTAAATCTTCGTTGACGTACTCTAACTATTTAAGTCAGTGAAGGCAGGAAAAGGTTGTCACCAGGAAAACTGACACCAACCAATAAACTCTTCTTTCTGAGAATACACGACATTCCAACGTAGCCTCAGCTTTTCCCTTCTCAGTCGATATAAACAAATAATTAGCCCCTTTGAATACAGCTGATTTATTGTTTGATTTGAAGAGATGATCTCGATGAATATTGTTGTCTATAATTTGTGAAATTACCAAAACAGAAAAAAAAAAGAAATAAAAAGTGACATAATTTAAGCATCATCCTATAAGAAAACGAACTATTGTTCGATAGGTATCCTTGAAAGCATATGTTATCAGCTATGCACTTCCTAAGTCGAATTAACCACTTTAAGACAACGTTTTTTAAAGAAATGTGCCGAAAAAATTCAGTCAGTATCGATGAATACACCTCTGAAGACCTTCAAGTTACTTCTCGAAAGCAAGCAGACAAATGATGGCTGTTGATAAGATGTGTCAAATGTCGAATATTGAGGTAGAATTCTTTTTTTTTTTCCTTTAGAATTCCTAAGTGTTTATAGATGGAAGCCAGTTAATATAGTTTTGTCTGAAGATCTGACGATTAAAAATGCTCTCGAATTTAACTTAAATAGGACACCATATACGTGTTTAGCATCTTAAATATGTGCGTTTTGGCAGATCCGTGATTCAAATGTAGAATGAATTAGATAGAGTGCTCACCAAAAATAGAACTAATCATCCAATACCGAATAGAGTTGTGGAAATCTCTAAAAAGTATAATATAAGTGGAATGCAAATTAAGTTAAAGGTAAGGACTGATCCCAAATTCGTAAACAGTCCTGGACGACAATGATAACCGTGAAGACTATGAATGCAAGTGGAGACTTAAGTGAATGAACCAAAAGAAATATCTTCAAATATTTCTATTGTTGTTGTCGTTGTTGTCTGTGTGAACAGACTGTAATATTTTTAAAACCGTAATAAATATTTTTATTTTATTTTATTTGAACATTTTAATAGTAGAGGGTATCTTGATGAATGTGAAAATGCAATAACCCAAGACGCAGACAATCATACGTTAAAAAACTCAGCAAATCCTTTTTCATATAATGTTTTCGTAGATTGCTTCAAGCAGCATCACCGTCGGATGGAATCACTTTATCAAGAATGGTTAACCAGGACAAAAAACAAGAACAGATAGTGCAATTTTATTTCAATACCGTTTCCTGGACGTTAACAAATGAGAACAATCATTGTTACGTAAAAAACGTAACAATTCATTACAGATGCGTTCTTAATAAATTTAAAAAAAAAACTGTTTTATCTCGCTAGAAATACATAACTTTCCGATTGTTTCTATCTACAGAATCTAGGCATTATCGAAATTGATTAACAGGAAAATTTATTAACAAAATGCTAATAAATTTTTCCTGTTAATTGTGTGATGGAGTAGTGGAGACAAGTTGTAGATGAGTCCTCCCTCGATGAGTCTTTGGACTCTCTGGAGGTGTGAAATAATGATACTACTACTACTACTACTACTACTACTACTACTACTACTACTACTACTACTAATAATAATAATAATAATAATAATAATAATAATAATAATAATAATAATAATAATAATAATAATAATAATAATAATAATAATAAAATTATACCGACATGAAGGATATTAAAAAACGATGAACAAGGAATGCTACTCAGACATTTTTAAGTTGTATATTTCAGTAGTCTAAAATTGAAATGGAGATTACGATTCAAGAACTCAAAATGTAAACTGCTCTTCCGGAAGTAACTCTTTCAGTAAGGAAACGAAAAACGATGATAGAAAGATATCTTCGATATATTCGAGGAATCCCAAAATGTTCGGAATCTATTCGTTTAATGTAAGTGGTATTCTTTATATTACATAACCAGCTGGGTCCTCCCGCTTCGCCGAGGTGAACCTACACTGCCAGCGGTTCACTACAGGGCATTTACTCGAGTATTTGGTGCTGATGCTTTCGTCATGGGGTAGAATTGTGAGCACTTCTTTAACACCTCTTTGTAAACAACAGAAGTTTCATCATCCTCGACAAATTGAATTCTCAGGACTGCTAACTCGAGAACATGCGACATATAACTGCCCGTGTACGAAAAATTCATCTCTTAAATCTAAAGCTGCATATCTAAGGGCTTTATTAATCGTCATTGCAAAGCAAACTCTTATTGAAAATTGTAATTGTCTGAATGCAAATGGATAGTCTGAAGGAATGAGGGGCATCCGAGGAATGAAAACAATTTCTCCGATACCAGGATCTGTAAATATCACAGCCTCTATCATATTCGGTTTCAACTATTTTAATTCAAGCCTAGTTCCATTGCAAAGATTTGGGAGGGGGAGGTGCAGATTTCAAAGCACCATAACATGAACACCATAATAGGACCAGGCAATCCGGGTGGATTAAGCGAATTAAAAAATTCCTGAGGAAAATGAACTGCTTCATCTACATCTTCATCTACTGAATTGTAAACATTAACAGATCCATTAACCCTATCAAGAACCAACTTGTTTATTATTGACACTGCGACATTTCGAGGTACGAGGATAGCTCTCTCCCTGAACCAAGAAAGTGACTTTTCTGTTATGTTCTCAAAGACGGGTAGACGCTACACAACAGTTCATCTGCAGTTCGGACAATTTTCTCAATAATTAGGTGTGTTAATCTAATTTTTCCGTCTCTTTGCTGCGCTTCACCATTCCCAGTTTTAACAATTTCGAAGAGAAGAAACGTGCAATAAAATATCAGTGTCGGTGAACACGCATATTAGTTTTGAGAGAAAACTTCTCTATATCATGCTCTAGTCAGGGCCGGCGGACGCGGACATGCGGGCGCCACTACGAAGGGTGCGCCGCCGCCGGGGAACGGTTCATAAGTTCATTTTTAAGAAACAAAATTTTTATCATAAAAACAAAAAATTATTAGAATGATCAATATTAAAATAAATAAAGCCAGATACACCGAATAAAAATTTAAAAAAATTGTATATTGCCGCCTCTTTCATCGGCTGGCTGTTTACAATTTTGCAGCGAGAGCAGGCTAAATGCTTGCTACAGAATGCTGTGTCTACTGCAGTCTATCTAAAGTGAAATGGTGAACGGTTTTTATGCGCAGAAACGAATTTTCGTACAAAACATTTGTTGCTAGTTAACCAGTCATATGGTATGCATATCAGTAGGCTACTAACAGTAGCGCAGTGCGGACTGTTATTTCGTCTCTCTGCCATGTTGTGTAATAATTTCTTGTGGGTATAAAATAGAAATGGAATCAAAAATTAAAACAAGTTATCTGCTGCACAAAATCGTAAGCGTCATGCTGCGAAAGAAGCAGATCTTAAGAAACAAACTGGGGCTCTTAATAAATTTGTTAAAATATTAAAATATTCTTATGCAGATTGTAACCAACTCGATACATCAGAAATCAGAGTTGAAGAACCGTGCACGTCATCCAGTTCGCATGATAGTATTATTGTAACTATTGAACAAGATAACAAGATGCATGATTTAAGTGAAAAAACAGTTAGGAGAAGATTTAGTTGAAGTTGACCACGAAACATTATTAGTCTCTGTAAATTTAGAAGATCCAGGTGAATGGGGAAATATTGATGAAAAATTACGAGATGTTTTAATTGAAATGGGGCCTGTTCAAAAGAAAAATATAATATATCCCAGAGATACATATGGTCGTAAATTTGGCGACACATTATAATAAAAAAATGGAAAACGGGGAGCTCGTGCCAAGAACATGGCTCAATTATTCCGAAACTTTAAATTCTTATTTTTGCTTTTGTTGCAAACTTTTTGCACCTACTGACGATTGGAGAAATGTAAGTACAACTTTGCATAGACATGATGTTGGATCCTACTTTGTCTTAATCTATACTTTGGATCCGACATGATTACTATTACGATGTTCTTAACTAATTGATAAGTTGTAAGTTGATTTCTAATTCAAATATAAAGAAAATTTATATTTAAAGACTGCGCCACTTTATATCTGAATTAGTTCAAGAACTGAAGAGAAACCAACCTTTAACTATTTCTCCTTAAAATATATACTGGCTGAGTATATTTAACTTATTTATCACTCCCGCTTTGGTTCGAATATTTTATGAATGGTGCAGTAAAAGAGATTCAGGCAAAACTACAACTTTTGATTAACAAAAACAAACATTTAATTTTATAATCACAAATTATACACTTAAGATCAAAATACTAAATAAGTTATTATAAACACTTCAGCCTTTCTGATAATACTGTCATACTCAGACAATGGTAAATCTGTTATCTCTATTACAGTTTTCTCACAGTTCCTTAAGTTCCAAATACAATGAAATTGTAGTAACACCTCTTCACAAGCAACACTTTTAAATTTACACTTTAGCTAACTTCCTCAATAGTTACTGTTAGTATATGGAAATTCTAGGATGAAACTTACACACTTCTCTGTATAGGAATAATAATGGTTGGAATATTCTTACCGATAATCTTTTTTCTTCATCTACTTATACGCAAACACTTTTCATAACTGTTAACACTTTAAACAATAAACGGCACTCATCAAAATAAATCTTCTAAGCAATAACTGAATTAATCTTCGGTCACTATACACATAAATAAACGTTGTTGCATAAGGTACTACTCATCACTCATGAAATAAGGCAACACACAATAATTCTTAACTTGAGGTTTTATATGCACAGCTGTTCATTCTTCCTGCATTCATTTAATTCTTTAGGCAATATATTTCTAAGCACAGCTAACGGTAAACTTCAACTTTACAGTCTGTACTATTCCTAATAACTCTGTGCTTTGCTTCAAGGTTCTTTATGTCCTTGAAAGGTCGGCCCTGAAATTGAATCTCAACTCAAATATCGCTAGTCTATTTAGTAGTCACTCAGCTGTCTTCCGTGGCTATAATTGTTATTCTACAATTTATTAGCTAACCGCCTCTCGACTAGTAGACTTTATTTAGCTGCTTGAGTGACTTTCCGACTCGCTATTATCGCACTGTGATTCCCGAATGCTCCGATTCCAACCTAATGCCAATCTCTCTCTTATAAATCTCTAATGCTCCCTTTTTTGACAATTGACAATTGACAT
Source organism: Typopeltis vanoorti (assembly GCF_054136105.1). Taxonomy (NCBI): domain Eukaryota; kingdom Metazoa; phylum Arthropoda; class Arachnida; order Uropygi; family Thelyphonidae; genus Typopeltis; species Typopeltis vanoorti. The sequence continues at coordinate 54,690,796 of NC_143565.1, forward strand.
TTATGTCTTTAGGGGTGAAGCAAGATGCTTTTCATATTCCCCGCTATCTGTTGTGATTGCAGTGAAGGTAGAATTTATGAGCAGAATGCTCGCCCTGATTGGGCATGGAGATTATGCATCACTAAAGGAGGCCAATATAGCTTTTGGTCTTCTGTATTTGAATATGTCCGTTGGATCGTATGCTGTAGCTTGTTGAACCAAATCGTTGGGATGTGTGGACGTCTTTAGGAAAAACTTGGTGGCTAAGGATCGTAGAAAAGAGAAGATATAGGGAATATTTGTGTCTCTGTGGAGTTGAATGTTTCTAACATACCACGGGGCATTCAAAATCATTCTCAGGCACTTGTTCTGCACTCGCTGTATTTTGATGATGTTAGCATTAGAGGTGTGGCTCCAGGCCGGAGAGGCATAGGTGATTATAGGACGAATCGTCAACTGGTATAGCTGCAATTTGATTCTGTTGCTGAGCTTGCTATTTCTATTAATTAGCGGATAGATCTGTGCTATGGCTTTAGATGCCTTTGTGCATGCAGACTTGGTGTGTTGATTGAAAGATAGCTTTTTGTCGAGAATTACACCCAGTTAATTTGTTTCTGACTGCCAGGGAATTTTAATATTGAATAGTAACAAATCTCCTACAGGAGACATTGGCCTTTTTGAGAAAAGAACGGCTGAGCTTTTCTGGGGGTTGACTTCCAATCTCCATTTAGAGAACCAACCCTCCAGCTTTAGAATGTTTTCTTGAAGCTTTCTGGTAATGAAAAGGGGTCTGAGAGATCTGGTTAGTATTGCCGTATCGTCTGCATATAGGGCCAAAATGGAAGTCATCGGATTGTGTGGGATGTCTGACATGTATACAGAGAACAGCAATGGAGCCAGCAGAGATCCCTGCAGCACTCCAGCAAGGATGTGGCGCTGGGAGGATGTAGAACCGTTGATTTTTACTTGCATTGATCTATTTTGAAGATATGAGTGGATTAAATGAACCATTTTAGGTGAGATGCCGGCTGAGATAAGCTTGTGCAGGAGTCCAAAATGCCAGATTTTGTCAAATGCTTTGGATAAGTCTAGGAAAACAGCGCCTGTGCACTGGCGCCAGTTGTAGCTGGTTGTGATGTATTCAACAATTCTGTGGATTTGCTGGGTAGTACTATGGTGTTGCCTAAAACCAAACTGTTCTTTTGGAAGGATGTTTAGGTCATTTATTGAGGTTTGAAGTCGTGAGAGGATGACCTTCTCTGCAACCTTACCCAGATTTGAGATGAGACTGATTGGACGATAATTTTGGGGTAGGTGTGAGTCTTTGCCTGGCTTATGTATGGGAATTACGTCAGCCAGTTTCCAGGTGGAAGGAAAATAGTGAAATCTTAAAATTGCATTTATTATACTGGTCAGGTACACTACTGCCCTCCGGGGCAGAAGTTTAATCACACGATTAGTAATGCCGTCTGGTCCAGGAGCTTTTTTGTTCTTTAAATTTTTAATAATGTCATATATCTCAGCAGGTGATGTTGATGCAATATGGTCAGTGCTGGTGATAGGAAGTTTGAGTGAGTGTCTGACCTTGCTGTGAATCTTATGTATGTGGTCAAAGTCAAGGTTTCCATACGAAGGCCTGCATTGCTCTTCCAAGCTGTGCGCTATAACCTCTGCTTTGTCCACATCTGTGTGAGCAAGGCCCTGATCAGTTAATATTGGGGGAAGGGATCTGCCTTTGTTTTTGGTATTTTTCAGTAGTCCCCAGATGGAGTGATCACTAGGTGAAATGGAGGATAACTTTTCATCCCATACATAGTCTCTGTGAGCTTTCAGTGCATCTCTTACTGCCCCATTTAGTCTGTTTAGATTTGTTTTGTCTTGTGGTGCACACGTGTTACGGAATCTCTTTCGAGCTCTGTTTTTATCTCTGATTAAGTTCATGATGTCTTCAGGCAAACGATCTGGCTTGCGGGCAGATTTGTAGGAGGAAGCTACCTTTATAGCAGAATTAATTTGTTGTGTGAGATTTGTAACTGCAGTTTCTACTTCTTCTTTTGTGCGTATGTGAGGAACAGGTCCAATATGATCCTTGAGTGCGGCTGACAGTCTTTCCCATACAATGTAGGAGTGAGAAGGAGGACACAGGAATTCCTGATTTCCCAGCTGCAGCAGTATTGGATTGTGATCGGATGATAGTTCATCCATAGAAATGATACTGTACTGAAGTTTAATATCCTGCAGGATAGCTATATCCAGGATATCAGCAGTGCCGAACGTACTGAGATGAGTTGGTTCGGTGGGGCCTGCCACAACAGCGTTGCTTGATCCTAAGTAATTGAAAAGGATGCAACCATTCTTGTTTGTGGTTGAACAATTCCAGGCAGGGTGCTTGGAATTCAGATCCCCGGCAATAATGGTGGGCCCTCTGATGCCTAAGATGGCATTTAGATCAGAGTGAAGTAGAGATTTTTGGGGAGGGTTGTAAGCTGAGTAGATTTTCAGTTTGCCAGTGGAGCTGGTGACTACTTCCACTCCTGTGATCTCAAGGTTAGTGGTTGAAGGAATGCTCACAGAGTGGTGCTTTATGTAGTTTTTAATGAAGATGGCAGTGCCACCACCTCTGTAGAGTAGTCTGTCATTTCTGTATAGGTGATAGCCCCTTATTGTAGGGTTGTCTGAGGGTCTTAGATGAGTTTCGCTGATTAGAATAACATCTGGCTGATACCTAGATGTGAAGGCACGGAGTTCCAGGATTTTGTTTTTGAGGCCATTTGCGTTCCAAGCAACTATTTGAAGAGATGCTGGAATGAGTTTGTTACTATTCATTTATGAGAGCTGTAAGGATGACCTGTGTTTCACGAAGAAATCTTTTAGTGGAGGTTTCAGTAGGGTTTGATAGGCTAAAATTTTGTAGCATGTTTGCTAGTGAGGCCGTGATAATAGCTGTTAGGTTTTTAGGTGCTCTTGGTTGATTTTGTTCTGGAATTGGCCTAGTTGTACGGGTCACATCGGCATAACTTCTTGTTTGCTTTTGGTTGGAGGTCTCCGACTGTGGTCGATGAGTCTCCGGTTTTGATGTCTGGGCCGCTGGTGTTCTTGTACTGTAGGAGGAGGGCTGATTGATTGCCTCCATCCGTCTGTTCTTTGGGTGTTGAGTACATCCTTTGTAGTTCGCCGGATGAGGGCCACTGCAGTTGGCACATTTGGCCGAGGTGGTCCTTGGCTTAGTGCAGGTATTGGTTGGGTGGCTGTCTCCACATTTTAAACATCTATATCCTGCTCGGCATAGATTCTGGGCATGGCCAAACTTTTGGCACCTGTGGCACTGCCCAGAAGATGATCTTTTACGGAGTGGTTCCGGTGTGACGATGAGACCACAGACTGTTTTTAAGTTGTAGATATCCTTATATATTTTGTGAATCTCAACAAGGACTAATGGCATGGGAGTTTTGTCTGCTTTGTACATTCTGCTCACTTTGACTGGTGGCAGATCCTGAGAATTTAGGTCAGCAGCGATTTCTGCTGTGTCAATGTCTTCACAGACACCACGAAGGACTACTTTTAAATTTTTTTCTGAACTGAGCGCAAAGGTATGATACTGGATGCCTCTGTTGTCCAGTTCCTTGGTCAACCTTCTGTAGTCTGTCACTGTTGCTGGCTGAATCTTTATGCCTTCATCCATGTTTTTGGCCTTAATGAAGCCAATATGCAGATTGGACATTGTGGATCGTAAAGCTGCCCACTTTTGTTTTTCTCTAAGGATGACCGGAGGCACCTTTTCTTTGGGAGAGGTAGCGGCGTCCGAACCCTGAGAATCCTGTTCCATTACAGTATTGTCATTGTGCGGTTCTTCTGTTGTTCTTCGCTTTTTGCGAGCACGCACTTCTACAAAGTCTGAAGGTGTAGAAGGCATCGACTCTAAATGATCTTCAGCGACGACTTTGTGAGCACGCACTTCTGCAAAGTCTGAAGGAGTAGAAGGCATCGACTCTAAATGATCTTCAGCGACAGCGTCTGAGACACATTCGGGGGGAAACGTGTCATACAGTTTAACCTTTCCCGGCCAGTTATCACTCAGTAGCTTTCCCAGTCTGAGGAATTCCCTGTAGACTTCTTCGAATTGGGTCTCATTTAGAAGTTTTGTCATTTCAAGAAATAAAAATGTGTTGAGACACAGATGGAGAAAGAGTAGAGGTCCCTCAGGTGCCCTGAGCAGGCAAAGACAATCCTGTGAACTTTTGAGGGTCCACTAGCAGATCCCGTAGACACTCTTAGGTGTCTACCAGCAATAAAATGTTACTCTATTATATATATCCCGTAGATCAAATCGATCTGCCAGCAACGGTAGCAAATATTTCACCTTAAAAAAAACCTTAGAAATGAAGAACACTTACCTCTGTATATATCATTTATCATTCAAAACTATCGCCACTAATTAACAACACAATGACTCAGCTGACTCTTTAATTTCATCATCAATAATACACTACACAAAACACTAACACACGGGCCGCCATTTTTTCTCCCACTCCTACTCCATTTTTCAATTCGCTCCCTTTTTCCAGCGTTCCTCGCTTTTTATATCCGTTCTTCCCGCCTAAATTGTTCACGTGATTTCTTTCTAAAACTCTTTTCAATAAACCTTCTCACGTGGTGTTCCAAAAACGTGCTCGCTCACTTATATACGTTTCCATGACAACCAAAAAAAATATAATAAAATTCAGGTATTGCATAATGCTAAACTTCTACAAACAGGAACAAAATAGGAATATTTACATTTCAATTAATGAGCAGTTAAATTATCAAATATAAATTCTATATTAACATAGAAATAAGCTAAACAGCTTGATAATATTTTAACACAGAGTTTTTCTACTATTAATACATATATTCTTGATTAAATAATTAAATATTAGATAAAATTAAAGGTAGTTATATGAATATTAAATTGTAAAATATGTTTTTTACATTAAATAATATTTACAAGTCTAGCCTTTGTGATGGAAGATCATGTTGGATTCTGAAGCAAATAATTATTACTCTAATCTCTACATAATCAGAATCCAACAATGATACTAGCTTAACTCACATGAAAAATTACTTAAAATGGAAGGAACTTGATAAAAATTTAAAAAGCAAAACTACTATTGATTTCCAGACTCAAAGCATGTAGGAAATGGAAAAGAAACATTGGACGAGTGGTTTAGAATGCTTGATTGAAATTATCAAATTCCTTGGTGGCCAAAATTTAGCTTTTCGCGGATCATCTGATAATTTATATGAAAGGAATAACGGCAATTTTTAAAAATTAGTCTAATCGTTTTCGAAGTTTGATCCCGTTATGGAAAATCATGTTGAAAGGGCCCCTACAACGAAACAATAGAGTACACTATTTGAGTAAAGACAGTCAAAATGAAAAATTGGGAACTTTAAGTAACGCAATCAGGGATACAATTTTATTATCAATTCCAAAATCTAAATATTATTCCATAATTTTAGACTGCACACCTGATGCAAGTAAAACAGAAAAATTACCATTATTATTCGCTTTGATTCCTCTGACAATGGAATTGTCAAGATCAGGGAAAACTTTTTAGGTTTTTGCAGATATATCAGATTCCACAGGACGTGGTTTATGTGCAACAATAATGGAACAACTGGAAAAATGGAACATTCCCATTGAAGACATGCGAGGTCAAGGGTATGACAATGGGGCAAATCTGAAGGGGAAAAAATATGAGCTCCAAAATTTGCTTTTGAACAAAAATCCTCAACCTTTTTCTTTCTTTTTTTTTTTTTTTTATTCTAAAGTGAATGCAGATACAATTAGTTTCCTTGCAATTATTCAAGAAATATACAATTTCTTTTGATTCTCTTACAAATGTTGGGAAATCCTTTTAAAGTTCGTAAAAAATTTAACATTGAAACAGCCATCAGAAACGCGATGGGGAAGTAAAATTAATGCAATCCGCCATCTACGATATCAGTTAGGAGAAATTTACGATGCACTTTTTAAAATTTTAAATAATGAAAATTTTAATAAAGAAACTCAGTATGAAGCACAAACATTATGTGCTAAATAAAATAAAGGACTGCAAATTTATTTGCTCTTTTATAACTCGATTTACTTAACAGAATAAACTCTGTGAGTAAAATGCTTCAAGACAAAAATATGAACATTACACTTGCTTTAGAATCTATCGAAAACTTAAAAATATTCTTACAAGAGTATCGATCAGATACAAATTTTAAAGAAGTTCTAAAAACGGCAAAAGAACCGAGTGAAGAGGTGGATGGAGAACAAGAATTTAAAACTGGTAAGGAAGTTCGACGACGAAAGAAGACACGACAATTTGACTACGAGCATCATGACCAAACGCCACAATGTGTTCGTTAATAGAACGTTTTAAACAACTAAAACATATTATGATAATTTCAATTTCTTGTATAGATTACTACAAATTAATAACGAAGATTTACGAAAAAATTGTGACGATTTAGAGATTCTCTTGAAGAACGGCGATAATAAAGACGTAAATGCAATAGAATTATATGACGAGTTATGTGCTTTCCAGGGTATTTTTCGGCAGGATAATTTAAATATTCAAAACCCTTTCGATATTCTTAATTTTAATGTGTCCAATAATTTATCTTTCCCTAACTTTTCAATTGCTTTAAGAATACTATTAACCTTACCTGTTAGTGTAGCGAGTGGTGAACGTTCCTTTTCCAAGTTGAAATTTGAAATTGATTAAAACCTACTTAAGAACAAGTGTGTCACAAAAGGCTTGTTAGTTTGAAAATGTTAATATTAATAGCTATTGAAATGATATATATGTGCGGAATTAGACGTTAAGACCATTATTTCTAATTTTGTGAATATGAAATCAAAAAGCTTAAAATTTTAATTTTAAAAATTTCAAGTATATTTACGAAATTTAATTTATTTTCTGTTATTCTGTAAAGATGTTACTTTTTGAATACTTATATTAAATGTTCTAATTATTTCCGAATTCTTTTCTTATTTTCTAATCTATCTTGAGTTTCTTTTATTTTCCGAAAAGATAGTTCCACTTATAAAAATTATTAAAAAATGTTTACAAGCTACTAAGAATTTAGCAAAATGCAAGAATTTTTTAAACTTTAGTTCAAATAAATTTTAACTTTAATTAAAATTCATTTTAATTTTGTTAGCGATTCGGGTCGGTGAGAAGGCTATAATCCCTGTATCATTATATTCAACGATTAAAGTGAAGTGGCTTTATCAAAATTTGCTTTAACTTTTGAGAATTTTTTGAATATTCGGGTTTTAACGATTATCCTGCCTAGTCAACACCCCCGGTTCGTTACATTTAGCGAACCAACGTGTGGCTGTTCTGTCAAAATTTATTTAAGAAATTTCAAATAATTTAAATTTTTATTATCGTAAAAGAACCACACACGCCCGGATCGTTACAGGGGCGCTTAGATAGAAATTGCATGCGGGCGACAAAGATCCTAGCGCCGGTTTTGGCTATAGTGACGATTTCTAAAGGCATGCATTCACTTCGTCCGCCCCTAGTTCCGCAAGAAACGAATGGCAGTGTTTGTATAAGACTTATTCTTAATAAGACTTATGCAGTAAATGTTATTATTATTTGGGTATCAAATTTTCAAATTCTTTGGCCAATTACTGTTTGCACATGAAGGTAATGAAAAGGTCAGCACCACCATACGCTCTGACATAGACCACTGCATCCTGAGTCTTTTCGTGGAAATAACGGAGACTTCCGGTGAAAGAAGGCTGTTTGAGTTTGGCCAATGTTTGAAGCTTTTCATCAGCGTACAATGCATCGCAGAGATGTATATAATTTTCTGCTCGAAGTTTACTTTGGTTTAAATATACGTATGTGAGACGCTCGGACTCAATTTTAACATAGATGCGAACCCAGTATTGATTGATGAGTTGACCATATATCTATGTAGTGGATTTAAATTTTCCATCCGTACCATCATGCGATACGCGTAAAAAATTCATTGCTGAAACAGTTTTTTTACTTATAAGTTCTCCACTTCCTGGATTCATTTGTGGTAAATTAATGCAATGGCCATCTTCTCCTCTGCAAAATAAAAGTGGATATTGCAGTCCATCATAGGCTCTATGCGTCTCGGATATCCGTTTCAGTCAATCGTCGCGACCATCTAAGATTATGTCTCTGCGGTTAAATTCTTCCCAGTGATGACAATCGGTACTTCATGAGCTGTGGACACATTGAATCTGCCTGCGTCATATCCCGTTGATAGTAAGTTTGCATGAATGGCATGCCTGTCCTTGCACATTGTTAGCATTCTCTATAGCCGACTTGAAAATTTGCATATATATGTGTTATGCTGATATAAATTCTTTTCTTGTAAATCAAATACAATTTTTTAGTTCAACCCTGTGATCTATCTACAACAGAAAGCTGCTTGTTCGTGTACATTTGAAACGAAATAATTTTGTAAAAATTTACGATCGTTTGGTTCGATTGCCACCAAACATCCAGCCAAATGGTATACTTGATCCTGCACCTTGAAAGTAGGCACGAATCCCCTCTCAATTATTTGCTTCACACCAAATGATGTCATTTGAAATGCGGAATTGTAAGCTCCAGCAGTTTCGATAAATTGATGAAACTATGGATGTTGTATTGCAATGAGTGATAACAATGAAGGGCTGTGAATTCATTTAGTTTTACCTTTCCATTCCAACAACATATTCCGGCACGGATCACAATGTTGGATCAGTGGGATATCTTATATTACAATTGTAAGAGAAAGCAGACCGTTCTTTATTATTCCAAGAAACTTCAATAATTTCACTCTGTCTATTTAGTCTTATACGCCTTGCCTCAGGACTTACAGAACTTGCTCTTCGTCGTATCATAATGGAAAAAAAATACATATTAATAATTATAAAAACAGAACTACTAATAAAACATAATAGAATTTAACCATATCTGGCCACAAAACAGTAGTCAGATATTGTTAAACTGCAGTAGGGGCCATGGAGGGAGGTGAAGAAAATTGATCGCTGTTCCATAATTTGGAGGTGTACATCGATGAAAATGCACATAAACCATCTTAGAAACATCCTCTATCGGTGAAGACATCATCAAAATCGGTCATTTCGTTCTCGAGTTATAAGCGAATATAATATATTGGCCTCGTATATACACAAACATGCACAAATTATTCAGAAAATTCCTCCAGCTGCATAAAAGCAGAACAACAACAACAGCAGCAACAATAATAATGATGAAATCTCACATCTCAAGGAAAGTCAACTGTAGAACGCACACTGTTTCAGACAATAATATAATTCGCAACAGTTACAGAGAACACGATGGCGGCAGCTGCCTACCGTATTCTTCACCGGATGCCATTTAAAATCATTGAGAATTTGTGCCAGCTATATCTGACTGGCTAAGAGTGGAGGCTGACAACCCCTCTGTCTCTTCATTGTCTAAGGAGATTGATTTTCTGTTTGGGAAATAAAAGGCCTTAGAAGATTTAATAATAATAATAATAATAATAATAATAATAATAATAATAATAATAATAAACATTCCAACTTCACTTCCATGGAAGAAGCAAAAATTAAATAATAATAATAATAAAAAAAAAAAACACTAGCTTAGAAAGAATGATCGAGTGTGAAAAGTTGCATATTTGCAGCAGTCTGTTATCAGAATGAATAATGATTCCACTGTTAGGTTTAGTTTGAATTAAAGTTGAAGCATCGCAAGATTCTGGGGCCAGTATGTCTATTAATTCTGCATGTTCTTCAAGCCTGTTCGTCCGTTCGGCTATGCTTATGTCCAGCAATCTTTCCATCTACTCCATGGAGCGATCATTGTATGACAGGATTAAAATAAATAAAACATAAAACAAAAAAGAATTATGTTCGATATTTTTCTGAGTCACTGAGCAGACGCTCATTCCGTTTTTCACTGGTCAACGGCATTTGAACAGAAGTTTGAAGAAAATGAGAATTAACCAATATAAATACCAGTATATTATTTACCCACTATCGTCGCAAAAAAGATGATTAGAGATTATTTTTTGATGTATACAGTCGGTATTTTCATTACTGGCGATATACATCAGCGTTTCATTCCAACGTTCGTGATAAGTCCAAACATTCCCAAATATTGATCAAGAGTGTAGCAAAATGACTCTGATTACAGCAATACAATGAAACGCCAATACAAATGGATAGAAATAAGAGATCTATCACGATTTGAATCTTCCATTTATTGCTGTTTCACAGGCATAAACGCGATTTAATAGCGTTACTTGCCCTGCTAATTCTTCCCGCACATAAGCTCTTGGAAATACAGAAATGATGCTGCCTTACCAAGGATTTCTTCGATCTTGTGAACCCATTCTGATTTCACTGAAAATTCCCGTGAGAAACAGGGCTCCAGCGATGCTCATAAATCAAATGGGTAAGTAATTAGTGGTAATTACAGAGTTTTTATCGCGTTCAATATTTTTTTCTTGGCATTTTTTAGTTCCTTAATCCTTACCTAGAATCAACTTGTCATTAAGTGCACAAAATTCTCACCAACTGCTCTCACTATACTTCAGAATTGAAACAGACTGAAGAAAGTAATATTAAAAAGAAATATTTTAAAAAAATATATGATTCCAAGCATGTAATTATCGTAATGAAACAGTTTTAATATCAATTCTTCTTGTCAGAAATTAAGAATGATAAAAACAAAGATAAAAATAACTCTAATGTATTATTATGTAAACTCATTGGAGAACACCTCTTTCGCTGCTTCTTGGATAACAATGAAAATAACACTAAATTTCATAACAATAATACTAATAACATTATTTTAACTGTTCTGTTGCCTTAGCGGTAAAAAAGAATAACACAATAAAGTTAAATCTATTATAATAATATTGATAATTTTGTGTTGTTACGATTTTGACTTGGACCTACCGTCCACGGAACCCTAACCTGACACCCTCTTAAAGATATTGGTGATTTATCGAAAGTGTTTATTTATAAGAAAATATAATTTTGTTTTTTCTTCATTCTTTCACTTATAATTTAAACAATCTCCACCTTTATAGGCTTTTAGAAATACTCTATGACCGTGTCACTATAATCCAATTAGAAGAAAGAATGCGATGCCTGATGAGCGCTGTTGTGTCTAGGATCCTTCCACTCTTGGAATGCCTTGACTACAGCACTCCGAAAACAACTTACGTAGTTTCCTGGATAATACCAACCTTAAACCAATCTCCTATAATCATGCCTCTTTTGGAACTCCGTCAGATCACGTCCCTTCGTCCGACCAGCAACTTCGAAGGTTCCACACCTGGATCATGTTCACTGATGATACTAGTGCCACCTGGCGAAGTAGAATGTCGGATTGAGAAATAAGATAGCGATCATAATATTTTGACCGAATTGTGCAATCTTCTATTTTTTTTTTTTTTTTTTTTCTACCACTGAAGATAATTCTGGTTAAAACTTAGATTAACTGAGAATGCATTTTAGATATTTTAAAATAAAAATAATAAAAATTAAAAAAAAAAAAAAACGAATGGAATAGGGTAGATTTTGTATAAAGTTAAATAAATAATAATTAAATAAATAGTAACATGAATATTTTATAAATATCATTTCATTGTATGAATTCAACATCCAATAAGAATTTATAAGAATAAACCCATCCTTGCAAATCAATTCACTATAAAAGCACGTCCTATTGATCAGTAATTAAAGAGAACTGTCCTAGTTAGAAACCAGTGGTTCTAAGTGGCGTAAACAAAGTTTCCCAACTTTATGAAACTGTCATTAAGCGAATTTGAAATCGATCATTTAGAAAATTAGGACTGGGATTAAGAAGCGGCAGAGGTTTGTAAAATACAAATTGCAGACGACTTGAAACGAGATCTTTTGGTCAGCATTGTTGAAATCGTACGTCAGTGTTTGTTAAAACGCGCAAAACTCGAATGACATTTCCTATGATGTTTAGGGAGGATAAGCAATTAATAGAATACCGCTGGAAATAGGTCGCCAATTATGTAAATTGTATCCGGTTGAAGGAATGACAGATAATCAACACGGAACCAGAAAAAAACGAAGAAAAAACTTTTCTGTTTTAATGCATATTTGAAATGCCTTTTGTAGAAATTCTTGAAGATAAACTTCGTCATTTTTCTTGGGTTGTTTCTTTCATGTTCTGACAGCTTTCTTAAAACGCATTTCTGACAAATTCCTTGTGTGGAAAATTAGATTGTATTGTTCACTCGTTCCTCTTTAAATGAGTATTTTAGCGTTCGCTTCTTCCAGCGCGTGCAGCAGATGGATACTGTCTTTGCTGAGCTCAATCAGTTAAGTAATTTCATCCAAGAACTTTCGTTCGTGTTACGAAACGAATGGGTTTTGCAAATGCTCAAATCGTTGAAAACGGAATCATTCGGAACATATTATTCGCTACGGGAGTCTGTTTATCGATTCTTTTATTTTATTTTCCAGTCAATTACTTGTAAAAATTTATGTCAAGATAGTCTTCACGACATCCCTTTGTTTGAAAATCATGGGTTCGAATTCTGTCTGGAACGCGAAGAACTTTTCAGCTACGATTTCATTTCTGAAAGTGAGGTGGCCGAAAAAATTGGCGGTAGTAAACGCTACTTTTAAAAATAAGCATCTTATTCAAATTACATTTATATCTGCTTTGACAAGTATTGCTGTAGAATTAACATAAAAACGTGTTTTTATTTTATTTCATTTTATTTATTTTTATTTTATTATTTGTTTATTTTATTTTTGCATCAGATTCCCAACTGCTTTCTATAATTGATAAAGTAGTTACTACGTAACGAGTTATTGAAGTAAACTGATGGTTATACTTTACACGTGTAATATTGTGTCCGAATTTTTAAATTTACATTATCGAATCTATAAAATAAATTGTGAGTTAGCCGATCTCATACGGTAGTAGCAGGGTTTTTTCTCTCCCGGAAACTCAGGTTTTTCATTCCTCGTACAGAAAATCGGCCATCAGAACACACGCAATTTACAGACAGAAAAATACTGTTGTTGGTGATGATGGGCGATAGATGGCGTTGATGGTAGTAGTGTCATAGTTGGAGAATTAAATAATAGTGGAGAGGATGAGATGTATTTAGCGAAGTAGAGTAGAGTGCCCTCCAACGATGAGTCCTTGGACTCCCTGGAAGTGTCACGTAATAATAATAAATTTGTAAGCACTGTGACTTTGCAGAAATAATAATCGACTTCTGGTTTATTTTTTACCAAATATTTGAATGCAAGATTATTTGAGTTTTTCTCTTAGCTTTAGGACTCATCTGACACAGTTAATCACGTGATTAATCTTCGTCTCAGGTAGCAAATAACCAATTTGTGCTGCTCATGGATATTGACAGACGAACAACGACAATAAAGAAGAATATTTGATATCTTTAAAGATATGAAATGTTCTTTTTTATTGTCGTTTAAAAGTTTCAAGCTCGAGAACTTATGACGTTACAGCTTCTTACCCGTAAGTACCCTTGGAATTGCACTAATTAGAGAATATGATTATGAATTTTTTTTTTTTTTGTATTAGTCTGTCTCTCTGTGTGTATCTACTGCGTATATTCTCTGACTGATTTTCCTGTTTGCGGGATGAAAAAACCCTACTATCCTCGTATAATTAATGGCCGGTCAATTCGCTTTCAACTGAAGAAAAAAGCCTCTTGTAAAGGGTATTCGCAATCTACGTAACTCGAACCTAGATCCTTCCTACAGAAGGACAGCGTCGTTATCAACTGAGCTACCAAGGGCCACGTAAAAAACCATAACAACCGTTTGATGTCCATACAATGCAACCTTTACACTTCTTGTAGAAGCCTGCGTAGCGTAGTCAGTAGGACGCGAGAGGAATTTTCTAAGCACTTTTTCTTAACCGAGGGTGAGTTCACCAGCCACATTAAGGAGGCAGCAGGATTTTTCCTCTGAAAATCGTGGGTTATTCAATCCCTAAAACAGAAAAACTGGACAATAAACAATCATCATACACTCTCTCCGCATATTCTTAGATGCATCTTTAATAATTTCTCACTTCCTTTCTTTTGGATGGGTTTTCTTGTGTGGAATGAGAAAATAAAATAAAATTCTGGGAAACAGCGGTTTCAAGTCAAAGTTCAGAAACCATCACCAGTTGTTATAATAAAATAACACTTCCTGGAAATGATTTAATATAAAACGAAGCATTTCTGCAAAATAATAAAAGCAGAGCGTCAGTAAGGTGCAAATTATATTAACTCACGCAGCACATCAAACTGCCTCTTTATGAAATACTGCTAATCCATTTCATTATTTCAGATAATTTATTTTCATCCCACGTAAACCTTCCCATTTCCTACACTGAAGTTTGTCGAGTAATATTTAATAAACAAATTCTTGACCAGTGAAATCACACGGAAATATAGAAACACGTGGTGGGTTTGAAGGGAATTTTGCAATTTGTTACGCCTTTCACAAGAGAATTGTTCCGTTCTGGTATTACTTTTCTATTCTAGCTTTTAGTGGTCGCGTGTTAGAATTCACCAGAGCGCACGCGAGCAGGTACATTTCAAACAATTAAACGCAATAGAATCTTAGCCTGCAATCACGAGGAGTCGCGCGCTAGGTCGGTAATCAACATTATGGAACAGTTTCATTGTTGCAATCTACAGAAAAGAAGAAAAAAAAAGACTTTTATTAGCAGCAATTTTGTTTCGGTTAAGTCAATTACTATAATTCAGTCTTTTTATGCCAGAAACAATTTTTCTTTATTGTATGCACGAACAAAATAATACAAATTAAATGCAACGTTTCCATGACTAGCTATTTATGAAGTTAACCAATAATGCAATTATTTTAAAGTAAACGCAAAATTCGAATTCTTTATAGCAAATCTAGGTGAATAAAGACATTCCCAGTATCAGTTATTACCCATTAAATGAAATGTACCGTGTCTTATCTCAATTGTTACGTATTTCCATTCTTGTGATGGATGTTAACAAATGATATTGCATTTTATCGTTGCGTGTTTCGGTCTCCTAGCAGCCATAACATTACCAGGTGTAATGTTTTTGAATGTGATTGGATTAAACCGAATGACGTCATTCTATGATATTAAATTTAATGGGAGAAATGAAAACATGCTATATTTTTTTTCTTGATATAACTAAATTTCATTTTTATAATTTACTACAGGGAAAAGAATAAGAAGGATAGCATTAAATTTGGACGAAATGAGAACCAGTGTAAAGGAAATGTGGATACGCTTTAAGCATATAAATCACCTGTGGGATATTACGGAAGATATCAACGTCCATTTATTTATAAGTCTCTGTGTTATCGGAATGCGAATAATGTGTTTCTATTATATATATATATTTAAACCTACGATATGGAACTCCACTGGCAGAAATAAAACATACATTTGGAAACAACACATGCATTTGCAGCCCGAATGGATGACTGAGGTAAAAAGAAGACTCATGAATGATTCTTAAAAATTATAATTCAACTCTGTCTTTTGAATTATAATTAAAAGGAAATAACAACAGTGGTGCTTTATATTCTGGAAAAACTTGCCTCTCGATCATATATTTCTGTGCGCGCCATCTGTTGTGAATCTTTTACACCTGTGTATAAACTTTTACACCTGTTCATCCGATTAGTCTACATCAAGCATTGCTGAACTTTTTGTACTGATAGCCATTCGCATCCAGCTTCATAACAGGGGAGAGAATTTTGCACACAAACTAATCATTGCTAATATTAACTATTACTGAAGTCTTTTTTTTTTTCTTTTTTTCTTTTTTTTTTTAAATAAATAATTTTCTTTCCACTTTAACTGATGCAACAAATTTAATATGAAACATCAGTTAAAATGATATGATTAGATGGTGTGACCCAATATTTTTAACTATTAAAAATATTAAAAAAAAACTTTAAAATTTAATATAAACAGATATTCATGCGGTAAATTTTCCTAGTCTATTCAGTGAGGGAGAAAAATAAAATAAAACCAAATGAACTGATAAATTTTATGAATTACTAAAATAAACTCAAGTAGGCCGAATTTTGGCGTCTAAGCATGTACTGTGTGTGTGTGTGTGTGTGTGTGTGTGTGTGTGTGTGTGTGTGTGCCGTGATACACACACACACACACACAATACATAATCGAGGACAGCGGCTTACTGACCACTGCCTTCGAATATGAAATTTTTATATTTGAATCATATTTATCTAATTCGAAATATGGTATAAATATAGAAAATGTATACATTTATCTACATAGGCAATTTATGCTTTTAACTATATCTTACATATACTTAATTAAAAGTATATGCTTAAAAGCTCAATAAATAAATAAATAAAAAAGAATTCCTTTCTTATAAAATCTAAAAATTCGAAAGCTAAATTTGATCAAATCCAATAATAATAATAATAATAAAATTGGCATACATTGCTCTTCCCCTTTAACAACCTTTTCCGTGTTTAATATAGACAAAGAAATAAAACTTCTGAAAATACACCTAACAAGATCATGCCAGAATGAATACAAACTTTTTGATGATTTATAAACTGTGAATACAATAGTTTTACGCTTACTTGATAATAAATAATTAATATATAAATATGCCTTCACTTCCAGGCTTTGATACTACATAAAATTAATATTTCACATTGACTGTTTTATCCATCGATAGATGGCGCTGCTTTACACTCGTTTGTTTTGCGATGGAGAATCTCATTTACTGACTCGTTGATTTAGTAAATTTCTTCTAAAAAAGTATGGAAAATAAGTGATCACCAAGTTTTTTTGTTTATAGTCTATTTTTCACACAAAAGCAATAAAGGTCATACTGCGCCATAGTAAAGATTGCAGCTATACATAAACAGTCAAAGAAAATTGTAAATAATATGTATGTACAAAAATTAACTTCCAGAATGCAACATCTACATATAAACAGAATTACTGCAGTACAAATTAATAAACAAAATGTATGTACAAAACTAAGCCAAGGAGTAAAGTATCTACATATAGAAAAAATTACAGCAAATGTTATTACAGTAATACACACTCGTAAATAGTCAAAAAGGAATTTATTATTGTTGTTATTGTTGTTATACGAGTACCTCCATGGTACTCGTATAACAACAGGTTTGGAGATACTCGTTGTTACACGAGTATCTCCAGAGACTTATCGCGGGAGATCCAATCTATTCAGACCATCTATCATAGCTCTCCTTGAACCCATTAACACATAAAGCATCACAACTGACTCTGGAAACTCTCCAAGCAAAAAATCAAGTGCTCCCATCCCTACTAACCATACCATTATTCAACTTCCAGGGATGATCCCTTGTTCTGGTCCCTGTAGTCAAGTGCTGAAATATTTCCCCTGCATTCTATCCTATAAAAGCCTTTAAGCACCTTAAATGTTTCTATCATATCCCCTCTTTTTCTTTAATCAACCAATTTCTGCAATCCACACACTCTCAATCTATCCTCATAGTGAACATTCCTCAGACAACTCCCCATCTTGGTCACTCACTTCTAAATCCTCTCCACCGCTTCCTCATCCTTAAGAACCCCAGGGGACCAGATTTAAGCACATTAATCCAGATGTGGACATATCAAGGCCTTATAAAAAGGAATGGCAACTTCCTTATCTCTACTTTTTAGTGTGTTCTTCAATGGCCAAGTAATCTTATGAGCTACTTTAGTAATATGTCCCCTAAACTTTAACTCTCTGTCTACCACCACCCCTAAATCTCTAGCTTCATCTTTTGCCTGGAGTACAGTGCCATCGATGTGATGCACGGATTGTAATCTATTTATTCCAAAATGCATTACTTTACCTTTCTCCACATTAAACTGATACCCATTATCTTTTGCCCATACTGACAGCCTATTTAAATCTTCCACATCGCCTTGATTAGCCTTTTATTCCACCTAATTTCTGTTGTATATTAAGAGAAGGTGATCCATAGATGATGGTAGATGTTTTATCATTTCATAATGGATGTCATCAGGCCCTAAGGTGAGACAGCAAAAGAACTCTTTTTAGTTCCTCTCAACAAATGCCTGTTTCTTTGGTTCAAGCCCGTTGGAAAAATTTAGTCTGTTTCTCTTGCTGCTCTTTCAGTATTAAAAATTCAGGAGGATATGAAGCTGTTGCTGAGATTCTGGCAAAATTTCCTCCCAAAGTGTTTGCAATAGCTTTGGGATCAGCAATAACACTTCCATTATGGTCTAAGGTAGGGTGCGTTCTATATTTACCTTTCATTTTCAGGATTTTATCCCACACAATTTTTGCACTGATCATTTGATTAATTGAAAAGATAAATTGGGCCAATGATTGTTTTTGACTCTGACAGTATCACCAAGATCAAAGATTAAGTAGAGATTGGATGAAATGAAAGAGAGAATTGATAGGAGCAAATAATAAAAGAAAAGATGTGCAGAAAGGATGATAATCAGAATTTTATGAACTCAATGAAAAACTATAAATTAAGAAATAAAAAAATCGAAAAAAAATATATATAATTAATTAATTACGTAATTAATGACATTAAATTAACAAGAAAGTAAATTATTTTTATGGTAAGTAATCCCAAACAACTTCCTTTGTATGGGATTACTTTGTTCGATCTCTAGTACATTAGCACTGATGATGGACAAAAAGATTAAAGAGAAAGAAGAAATAAGACATTGTTTTGAGACCCTGAGATTGCAATCTCTAGGACTACATAAGAGTGAAGATTATTCCGAAAACAGCAGTAAAAGGAACGAATTTAGAGTAAGAAAAAAATAGTTTAGTGAATTTAAAATTTAGCTGTGGAGGAATAAAATTTCTACGTGTTTTAACAGAATTAGAAGTCTGTGGGAAAATTAGCCACCCCAGATCGGTAACAAAGAGAGCAGAGGGAGTGGTGAGAGATGAATCACGAGTCAACCTAACTGTTCTCTTCATTACCGAGTCAAACACTTTTAGGGCATCCTCATGGGCACCACCCCAAAATAGGAGAAGACAGTATTCGATGGTCGGAAGGATCTGTGATTTATATAGTTAACAAATCACCAACCACTAATCACAAATCCTCTAGTCTGATAGCCTAATGCCCTTCGCCAGGGAATAAGTCGATTGCTACCAGTGGGTCCACCAACTTGAAGATGTAAGCAGAGGATTTGGTTGTGCACCCCTCCCAAATATTAATGAAGTTCGACGTACTGTTAGTCTATCAGTGTATTAGGCTTCTGTGGCTTCGTCCTAACTGAGATCATACATTCTGTCTTGACTATTATCAATTAATTAAAACTCCTCTAAGGACTTTTATTTCCCAAAAACAGTAAATCGTTTAACCTGTTACTAGCTTTTTTGGAAGATCGGTAAGAAGCCAATCTCTATTCTCAGCATTACTAATAAATGACTTAAGGCTATCAGTGATTTCATAGGTATCCGGAGAGGAGAGGAGAGGAGACGAGACGAGAGTACAGCAAATAAATGCCACCATCTCGTAGTCCGCAAGCTTAACTTTGTATATTGTTATGAGGCGTGAGTAATATGGTGGGTTTTTTTTTTTTTTTTTTTTTTTTTTTTTTTTTTTAGTTTCGGGTTAAAAACACAAGTTTCAATGAGGAGGGAAACCCTACTTGCCTTTGCTAAAGATCGACTAACTCGAGAATTAGCTGAAAAAAAAAGCATAGAGAAAGTTCCTCTAGTCATGACCGGAATCGAATTTATAAGTGTCTTTCTTCTGGTGGTCTAGCACTATGGAAGCAAGCGTCATTTCCACAAAGCTATGCAGACCGCTATAAATAAATAAATAATAAAAACAGGAATTGGGAACTTGACTGTTATATGAAAAAAATATATACTTTTAACCCTTTGAAACCAACATCCCCACTTTTCAAGATCACGATCTTGAACTCCCCGCCAGTTTTTGACCACTCTGGAAAATGCTTATTTGCGTATGAGAACTTAAAATCTTACAAGTTAACTTCCAAAAATTATAATACGTATTTTTTGCGGATTTTATAGCACAAAATAATGAATTTTTTTAGTCACTAAGTTTCTCATAGTATGCTATTATCAGAGGGATGCTTACTACTGGAATTCATCTTCGGAATGACAACCTCAACGCAATTCTCATTGCTTGATCTAATATACAGCAAACCTCACATAATTTTAACGAGCATCAACTGTTTTAGTACACCTGTCGTTGTTTCCGTATTTTCTCTTTCGTCTGCTTATATTTCTCCCCTTAGACAACACATCTGTTGTTTGAAGTTCCTTTTGTGGTAGCTCAGGTAGTTGTCATACGCATTTGGCTTATTCCACAGTTGTGTTTCATCATTTTCAATTTGGCAGTTGCGACAGAAAATGAAGTATTATTGTCTTTGGATCTAATGACAATTACCAGAATATTACACACCGAAAAGGTAGATTGCTATCTCAAAATCATCGTTCATTTTCATCTTTCATATAGTAAAAGCAGGAATAATAATCATTAGTGTACTTTTATAAAACAAAATCCAGCTGATTTAATATTCCAATAAAAATAATCAATACTAAACACTTACTAATAATCAAGTGAAACGTTATAAAAATAAATGGAAAGCATTTGAAAAAAAATATCAACGAACTAATGTGGAACTAATTCATTTTTAATACTAATCTGTACAATTTTTGGAAGAATTTCTAATATGAGTTTCCAGTGAAGTCCTTCCAGTCAGAGCACTAGAATACGGCGCTTATGCATTGTGAGTTTTATAGCTTATTGGGAAAGATATACTCACTGATGCAGGGAATTCCTTTCGGTGATGGAGTTTGATACAACTTGTTGCATAATAATATTGTGGATAGTTAAACAGATAAGAAGAAACAAAATATTATTAATGGGGGATTATAAGATTGAGAATGTAGATGAAAGAGCTGAAAACAGAACAGACTATATATATATATATATATATATATATATATATATATATATATATATATATATATATATATATATTATATATATATATATATATATTTTTTTTTTTTTTTGAGTAACTTCGTGATCGTTAATCTGAAGTAACATGCTTGTAGACCAACTACAGAAGATAGGATCTTGAATTTCACAATAAAAATCACAGGTCGATTTTAAAACAGTTTTCAGGATATTCATAAAAGAATTAAGAAGTGATAACTGTGAGATATTATTTAATAGTAGATAAGTTAATACAAAATGGGCAACACTTATGATATCTTCTATAATATAATGTTCTTTTATTCCTAAGTAAATCATGATAAATCTAGAGTCAGCTGATAAAAACAATCACTCAAGAAAAAAATTATGGGAATACCGATTAAATAAATCGTCTATAAAGCAACAACTACAATTAATTGAAAATTATGTAATAAAGCATGAATATATATATATATATATATATATATATATATATATAGAGAGAGAGAGAGAGAGAGAGAGAGAGAGAGAGAGAGAGAAAGAGAGAGAGAGAGAGAGAGAATTTTATAGAATTAAAGTTGAACAGCTTTTACAGGTAAATTGTACACCCAACTATACAAACATTATTGAAGGGGGGGGGGGGGAAATGAAACAGTTCGAAAACAAACGGAATAGAAGAAAGCATACCGAATATTCTTACCAATAAGAAATTGAATTGAAGGAATTGAATTGAATCTAAAGGAATTGAATAACTGCTGTAACAAATTTGGCATGAAAATCAGCAATAAAAAGATCAAAGAACTTCAGCTGCATTCTGAATGGAGATCCTATAGAACAAGTAAAATATTTCATCTATTTAGGCACAGTTTTTAGTGAAGATGACAAATTAAATTTGGAAATAGACAACAGAATAAGCAAAGTTGGTACTGTGGGTAGTCAGCTGAATGCATTTAAGTGGAATAAAAGAGAAATTAGCCAAAACACAAAACTAGCAGTATACAAAACAGTGTTCAAACCAATTTTAAGTTCTGGATCTGAGAGTTGGGTTAGAAATAAAGTACTTGATCAAAGACCACATGTGTAAAGGTCCTGAGAAACATTAGGGGAGTGAACCACTGACGTTAGTGGCAGAATTATATTAAAAATTAAGTTATTAGAAAGGAACTTGACATTGTTACCATTCAAGAATGTGTCGGTAGAGCATATCTAAGGTGGTATAGTCACTTAAATAGAAGGGATGAGGAAAGGTTAGCAAAACAGATGTTCAAAAGATGTTTGGAACAAAGCTACAACGTCACTGACGTCACGTTGTATCTTTGGTTCGACTGTGGAATTCTGGGTGATGGTTAGAGTATGGAATTCTGACAAGATGATTGAGATGTTGATAAGATAAGAATTAGATAAGTGACGTCACGTTGTGTTTTTGGTTCGAGTGTGGAATCCTGGGTAATGGTTAGAGTATGGAATTCTGACAAGTGAGATGAGTTTTTGTTCGCGTGTAGCATTTTGTTTGTTTGTTTTTTTCCCCGTTTCCGGCATTAATTTCACAGTAGTGATTTTTTTTTAACTTAGTTACTATGTTACGTATTTTTTCCAACATAAATAAATAATTATTTATTATTATTTCAACTGAATATTAGGTGCAGTACTATAATTTTCAACTTAATTCCTCTGTTACAAGTTCCAAAGATTATACTTTAGAACTGTCGTATTTTTCTTTAGCATTAGTAAGTTTTAACTCTCCGACCAATTCACAATTGAATTCACTTATTTGAAGGAGACAATTAGTGTTTTCAGTTTAAAAGCAAAATAATTAATTACTAGATATCAATTTTCCCCACTTTTTCCTCTTTCGTTCCCTGCATTAATTTGACAGTAGTGATAACACATGGCAGGACGATTTGGTGATTTTAGTGTGTGTGATATTTCATATCTACATCTGATAAGCACAGACAAGGATGACAGTGACATTCCAACCCCGCTCCTTTACCCTTACTCCTATTTGGAGTAAGGGTAAAGGAGCGGGGTTGGAATTATTTTATTCCTTAATACAATTCTGGCTTAATGCCAGAATTGTATTAAGGAATAAAATTGTGAATTGATATATCAACTTCTAAAAATAGTCATTTATTATTATTTTAGTTGAATATTAGCTACGTAGTATACTTTGTTAATTTCTATGTTACAAAGTTCCAAACGTTTAAAAATGTAGACTATAGTGTTATCTTTATGTGTGTGTAAAAGTCAACAGTCTCTAATCATGACTCATATCCTCCCTTTTTGATGTTTATGAGCGGTCCTTCTGTGATGCTAATGACACCAACATTCTAATTGAGATTATCAGTTCTGGTTTTCGAGTGTATGGATGAAATGTTTACAGTAGGGTATGTAACTTGGACAACCAATATCGATTTTTTATGAACAGGTTTGCCTATTAATTTTGATTTTTACCCTTACTCAAACTGATAACCACAGAGGTTATCAGTTTGAGATGAGTGACATCACTAACAGATATCTGCCAGTGGGGAGGTCACTCATCTCCCCTTGACTGAGCGGACATCTTCTGGAGGAAGGGGGGGGGATCATTGTAGGGAAGACTGTCATCACTCTCTCGACTAACCCTTCACTCCCCTCCACCTAATCCTGTTTGGTTCCTCTACGCATTACAACCCTGTGATAACTGTAAAAATGGAACAGAAGGCGTAAGCAATCATACGCAGTTGTTCATTTATTAAAAATCTACGACAATTTATCACATAATTATACCATAAGCAGATGCTATGACTTTTAATCAAACGAAACAGTTGCAAAATGTGAAAAAAAACTTAGAAATAGATTAACTAAGTCTCATTTCCTATGAACTTTCGTTTTTTCTTTCGATCCCTACAATTCTGACATATGAATGACAGAACTAGACATTCAAAGCATCAAAAGGCTGTAAGAGCAAGTAATATTAGGAAATCTCGCTGCTGTTTTCAAAAATAAAGAGAAGATACATTTTCTTTTCTTTTCACACAGTTGTACATGATAAAAGTTTAAAATCATGTGGCTGCCAGTCGAAATTTATTTCACAACTTTTACGACCCCCTACTAATCCACATGCAGAACAAAAAAGATAGAAGTGATAGCCAATAATGTAATGTAACTTTTTTAATGGATAAAGTACCAGTGAATTACTAGTCTTATTTGTTCATTCCAACCTCAAATATTTCAAGAAACTATGTCAACTTTTTTGAGAAAAATAAAAATTTTAATTTCATGCTACAGAAGTAGCTCTGAAGCACAAGGAATCAGAGGTAAAATGAATAGCCAGAAGAGACAAGAAGTTCATCCCCATAGTTTTGCAAGCAAAAGCAGAAGATACAGAAGATTTCATTGACATACAGAAATTTTTGCTTGCAAAAATTTCTGTATGTCAATGAAGGAGACATAAAAAAGTAGATTTTGAAAAGCATATTTTGAATTTTTTTGGTCTGTTAATATATAATAAAAGATTATTGGAAACAAAGATTTCTGTTTAATTGTGCATTCGAAAAATTTTTTTAAAATTGCAAATTATCAAGTCGTAGTGCCATCTGTTCACAAATTAACAGAACCTCGCAAAGAAGATTAATGGTTATTTTACAGGAGAGACAGCACTTTATTAACAAGAATATGGCAAACAAACGCAAAGAAGGAAAGGACACCACTCCCTTC
Organism: Typopeltis vanoorti; assembly: GCF_054136105.1. Classification (NCBI taxonomy): domain Eukaryota; kingdom Metazoa; phylum Arthropoda; class Arachnida; order Uropygi; family Thelyphonidae; genus Typopeltis; species Typopeltis vanoorti. The sequence continues at coordinate 54,715,481 of NC_143565.1, forward strand.
TTTGATTCATTTCCTTTAGACACAATTGACTGTTGCCCCCTCAGATAAGATAGAGTATCTTGTTTGGATCTTGTAGCAGAAGATTTAATATGAAAAGTATAGTATCAGACCTAATGTTCAGTTGAAACACTAATAACAATAATAAATAATTACTTTATTTGTGTTGGAAAAAATACTTAACATAATAAGGATAAATAATATAGAAAACCATTCTAGGCACAGAGATAAGATTTGTCCTATGATGTCACAAAATGGATATGATGTTGATGGGATAAAATCACATCAACATCATATCCACCAGCATGCGAAAAGATATCCATGAGTCATCTGCGTGAATGTTACATTTTTGAAGAAATGGTCAGGTTAACAGTACTATAAGGAATAACAATCGAATGCCTTTTCAGTTACTGCAATTCATTCATACAGTGCAGCTATCGTATTGTGTTGTGAGGTTTTGTGTCCAGTAAAGTACAATAATGAGTGATCCACAAAAGAAATTTTCTTTCTTCAGGAAAATAGCACAAGACAAAACTCCCCACATAGCTCTAAACGTATGGAAACCGATTATTATTTTAGAAGATACGTACATTGTGATGTGGTTATCCAGGAGCACTTGGAATTAGTTAAGTTGGAAGTGGTCTGATATCCTCGCCGACTTTCAAAGAAGAGTAGACTACGAACTGGACATAGGAGACTGTTATATTCTCAAATACCAAGATAGTGAACTAATGGTCGATGATACAGGAGATGGTGGAAATAAAGTTTTCTCTATTAGTTGTGAAGAAGCTGAGAGATTTTCACCAAAAATGTACGACATTGATAATCATTTACTATTTTTGGAAATTGAATTACCAGCTATTCATATCATCGGAAGAATTATCGCAACCCATTTAAATTCATCGATGATTAAATTAAACCTCCAAGACTTTATTCAATTTTCTTTATTCTTTATTTTCAATCTTCAAGGTTCTTTATTTTAGGATATTTACGAACACTATACGAAGACTGCTTGTGTATATCTTGGTGACAAAAGAATACATGGAGGGTTTAGGGAGGCATGGTATCATATCCAAGCTAGCACCTTATCAGATGTATAAAGCTGTACTTCCAGTAGTGTCCAATCTTAAGACTCTTTTGCATGACCAGCTATTTTGATGTAATGTAACCAAGAAACAGCAACAAATATTTTCTTTATTGAACTCATTGGAAAATGTTAAGAGTGTAAATTAATGTTGTGAAATATTTCTGAGTAATTGCATGTTCAAATTTTTCTCTGTGAATATACTTAATAATATTTAATAATAATATACGTAAATAATATTTCACCAAAATAAAATATGCACTTGTAAACTTAAACTGATATCCTGTAATTAATTATTTTAGAAAAAATATCTAATTTGTTTGAGTTATATGTGTAAAAAGATTATTGAAAATGTAGATTTCTGCTTAATTATGCATGCAAAAAATATTTTGTTTTTTTTTTAGTCACTTATTCTGCTTAGAAGTTGATATATCAATTCATAATTTTATCCCTTAATACAAGTCTGGCACTAAGAACCAAGTAGGAATAAGGGTAATGGAGTGGGGATAGAATGTCACTGTCATCCTTGTCTGTTCTTATCAGATGTAGATATGAAATATCACACACACACACTAAAATCACCAAATTGTCCTGCCATGTGTTATCGCTACTGTGAAATTAATGCTGGGAACGTAAAAAAAATATAATGCTACATGCAAACAAAAAACTTATCTCACGTGTCAGAATCCCATCCTCTAACCATAACCCAGAATTCCACACTGGAACTAAAGACACAATGTGATGTCTCTTATCTAATTCTTATCTTATCAACATCTTAATCTTGTCAGAATTCCATACCATCACCCAGAATTCCATACTCAAACCTTTACCCACAATTCCACACTCGAACGAAAGACACAACGTGACGTCAGTGACAGATGAGTCCCCAGAGAAATTCCAAGAATTCCATACTCAAACCTTTACCCACAATTCCACACTCGAACGAAAGACACAACGTGACGTCAGTGACAGATGAGTCCCCAGAGAAATTCCAAGAATTCCATACTCTAACCATCATCAGCTCAATGACATCACTTATCTCTAACCATCACCCACAATGCCATACATGAAACATTACCCAGAATTCCATACTCAAACCTTTACCCACAATTCCACACTCGAACGAAAGACACAACGTGACGTCAGTGACAGATGAGTCCCCAGAGAAATTCCAAGAATTCCATACTCTAACCATCATCAGCTCAATGACATCACTTATCTCTAACCATCACCCACAATGCCATACATGAAACATTACCCAGAATTCCAAACTCAAACCAAAGACACAACGTGATGTCAATGACGGATGGTCCCTCCATGGAGGGACCATCTAAATGTCACCTAGAATTCCATACTAAAACCATTACCCATAAGCCACCACTGAAAACAAACAAAAACAAAACACTACACACACACACACACACACACACACACACACACACACACACACACACACACACACACACACACACACACACACACACACAACAATGATGTTCCCTTTCCACTTCAACTCAATGATGTCAGAATTACACAAAACAGTACTGTACTGTGTATCCCATAAAGTAAAAAAAAGCAAACCGAAACCCTTTGAAATTTTTCTTTCTTTAGGAAAATAGCAAGAGAGACAAATCTTGTGAAATATTTCTAGATAATGACATGTTTGAATTTTTCATTGTGAATATACTTGTAAATAATATTTTAGTCAAATAAATGTGTATTTGTAAACTTAAATGAACAAATTTAGGTGTCGTTGATATGTTCTCCATATTTACGAATATTTATTCTGCTTAGAATTTGTAATAAAATTACCATTTAATTAGAAATGGCATGGTAAGCAGTTTTTTATTCCCGGTAACTCGGGTTTTTTGTCCCGTAAACTCAAGAAAATCGACCGTAGAAGCCACATTATTTCAGACATTAAATACGAGTGTTAGGGTTAAGGACCACGAGATGGCGGCACCTGTAAAGCCGTCTCTCTTCACTGTGTGCCGCTTAATTAGTGATAGCCTTGGGCCAGGTATCTCTGATGGGGTATCAGTGGAGATTGAACTGCCCACTCAGTCTCTAAAAAGTTAGATAGGGCTAAAAACGACCTTGCCTACTCGCTGTATATACGGGAATAAAAAGGTATTAGCTGATTTTTTATGAAGTTTTAAAGATCTTAAACATGACATAGAAGCAGTAAAACTGAGATTCCAGTAATTGATTATTTTAGAAAATGTGAACATGAAAGAAAAAAATATGTGTGTGTTTGAGTGGGTGAGAGGGAGGACACCACTGATATCCAGTAATAATTATTTTAGAAAATGTCTACTGCTATCTATTGACAAGAAAAATGTGAAAGAAAAAACACGTGTGTGTGTGTGTAGGGGTGGGGTTACCACTGATATCCAGTAGTTAATTGTTTTAGAAAATATCTACTGCTATCTATTGACAAATATTTTCCCATAGTTACACACTCGAGCCAATGACTCAACACTTGACCAAATATCCTCCCAAAATTCCAATTTTTAATCATTACCCATAATGCCACATGCCAACAAAAAAACTCATTTCACAAATACTGTTTCATCACAAAATTCCATGCTGTGACCATTATCCACAATTCCACACTCGAACCAAAGACAGTGTGACGTCATTGGCAAATGTGCCAGGGAAATTCCAAGGATTCCATACTCTATCTTATCTCTAACCATCACCCAGAATTCCATACGCGAACAATTACCGAGAATGCCAAAAGACACAACGTGACATCACAGACAGATGTGTTCCCCAGCGAAATTCCAAGCATTCCATACTCATGACGTCTTATATAATCACACAATAACGTCACTGATCTTATCAGCCAATGACGTCACGAATCCTTTTTTTATCTTGATCTTGATCTGGTTCAAAAGTGCCACCCCTACTACTTACATTAAAGTATAGAAGCATTTTTGGACTTTCATTTCATTGCAATTATTAATCTCTTGTAATGAATGTCTTATATCGTATTTTTAAAGTTATTCTCTTCATTGTATTTCACATTTTGCGTTCGGTTTTTGGAGTCGGATATCGTATAGGAATCGACTTTGCTGCTGTTACTTATTTTGTGCTTTCACTGATTTTAAAGGACAATATTACTTTCTCCAGTAGAACAGGCCCGAGCAACCTTTTTTTCTTTTTTTATTTCTTTCGCATCGTTATTGTTTTTCGAAAACGAAGAAGAGGATTGAATTTAGTGTCATTACGGGAGAGACGAAAATAATACAAATAAAGTTCGAGTATTGCGTTTGACTGTTTGAAAAGAGCATTCTCGATTCGGGTAAGAGTGCAATCGTCTTCTAACTAAATGCTGGTTGTTAGCTTCAAATTTTGAAAGGAAATTGTTACTTTATTTTATTTCTTCTCTCTCTCTCTCTTTCTCTCTCTCTCGCGACAGCGGTTGAACTATGTAATTCAGTAGGCATGGATAATCGAATCCTAGATGATTGGAGATCTTTCATCATGATATTCTACAAACAAGTACGTAAATTATCGTATAGAACCATAACAATGTTCATTTTTCAATAATATTCTTGAATAGTGACATTGTCTTGTCGGCCTTGTTAGCTAAGTGGTTAAATTATGCACTGTTGAACCATCAATTTTGCATTTTCCCTCTTTCTTTTTTTCAATAAAAATGGGAACCAAAATTAAACATTATAAACAAGTTTTAGTGTAAACCATAAATGTCACTAAATTCTTTCAAGCTAGAGCAAAAGTTATTACGAGTTTTGTAGTTTGAAATGTTATAGTTAATGTTATAAGATAGGAAAATGTAAAGGAAGCTGCACAGGACATACACTGTCAAATTTCTCAGTGAGTGTAAGATGAATAATTATTATCGGAGACTTCAAGTATGGGATCAGAGACTAGAAGTACAAGAGGACACATAAAACGAAACGGAATTCATGCAACTAGTAAGAAATAATAATAATAATAATAATAATAATAATAATAATAATAATTATTATTATTATTATTATTATTATTATTATTATTATTATTATTATTATTATTATTATTATTATTATTATTATCTGAGACCTCCAGGGAATCAAGGACTCATCGAGAGAGGCTGTAAATTACCTAATCCAGCTATCATACCTACCCTTAAGGGCAAATTATTCCACTCACTCACTGCCTCAGGGAGAAAAAACCTACCTCTTAACCCTTTCTTGACTGAGAACAACCTTACCATCCATGGATGCTCCCGTGTTATATTGATTGCTTCCAGAGGAATGCAGATGGCCGGCGATCTATTTCAGCCGTTATTTACTTTGTATATTAATGATGTAGGAATATGATTTCACAACCAGTAGATTGTTTTGCAATATTCTACGTAGTTTGAAAAGAAATGTCAACGTGCTGAAACGTGGGGAGGAGATTTTGAAGGTTATCTTATCACTGTGTCAACAACTGAGTGGCATTAAAAAAAAAAGCGTTAAAAGTACTCTGCATGCAGTTGTTTTTATTCTGTCGCTAATTTAAATTCATTCATTCGTATGACGTAAAATGTTAATCATCAGGTGAAGCATCTGAAATACATAAACTGATTTATTAAAAATTAAATAAATAATTTAATTATAAAATTAAACAGGATCATTTATAAAATAATTAATGGTAGTATTTAAAGATAAGAATTTTTTTTCTTTTTTCCACAAAATAAATTCACAAACTGTAGCCATGCACAATAAATACCGTCATTTTAAATGTAAATAATTTTCTTGCTGATGGACTCAAATGTTGTGCGCATGCGCGCTCATTCCACTGAACTCTGTAAATGTCAAGATGGTGGCAATTAAAAGAGGTCAATGTTTTACGATGTAGTACACAAAATGTAAATAAAGGATTCGTAAGTCTATCGCACTAATGACGATGAGTTTATCACTACTTGATGATAAAGTGCATCAAGACGTGTTATTGTCGATATTGAGAAATAGTTGTTTGCGAGCTGATTTCCCGAGTAGGTGGCTGTGCATAAACGAATCACTTTCCTACTCATCTCATAGTTCCGACCTGCCGCCCTTAGAATTTTTTTCCTGTAGGATCTATGCAAAGATTTAAAAAAATAAATACAGGTTAGCCCACCTGTAGTAGTATTAGTGTTTACAGCCTTGCATGAGTGGGAGTAACATTTAAATTAAAAAATAAATAAATAAAACTACAACTATAGAAGCATATTGCAAAGTCGAATGAACATTATCCCATATGTGCGGGATGTACGGTGTAATTATTAGTTGTGGCGTTTTTTGTTGCAAAGATTATGAAGGTTGAGCACGGGCTCTAA